>NW_028156739.1:0-54594 GCF_964263955.1 Coregonus lavaretus
TCTCTCTCCGTCTCTCTCTCTCTCTGTCTCTACGTCTGTCTCTCCGTCTCTCTCTCTTTTTCTCTCTCTCTGTCTCTCCGTCTCTCTCTAATCCTTAAAGGAAGGCTCCACATACAGTCCCATACAACAGATGGTTTCATTTTTATAGCTACCGACACTGAGAATGCCTCAGTTTTTTACTCGAATTCCTTGAAGGCCATCACTTAGCTCTGGAATGTGTTTTTGTACATTTTCAGGAGTTTAGCATAACTCCAAGATGGATAGACTTTTGCAAGCAGGAGAAAGATGTTTTCCCCCTCCGCCGGTATTTGGTTACTATGGTGACCTGCTCCTCAAGGCCCCAAAACAAGGATGAGGAATGCAGTGCTGTGGATGTTAACGATCGATGGCGCATGAAAGAAACACTCTATATTTGGAGACTCCTAGCGGGGCCACGCTTCAAGCTAGTCTTCATGCCTGACTGGAAACAGTTTGGAGGAATCCACCTATTTTTTAAAATAAAGAAATCCAAAGTCAAAATATCGAAGTAAGTTCGAAGTAATTTCATAATTGGCAGCAATATTGTTTTTCTTGACAGTGTTTCAGCTTTGATGGATGATAATGCTGATGTATATGTGCCAACAATGATTTTTAATTATGAATGTTGTATGTGTGGGGTTGTGCTCTGTTGTTCCAGTGCACAAGTCAGCTGAAGAACACATTTAGGACACCTCTAGGTGGCACTCATATGTCAATCAATCTACACTACCGGTCAAAGTTTTAGAACACCTACTCATTCAAGTGTTTTTCTTTATTTTTACTTTTTTCTACATTGTCGAATAATAGTAAAGACATCAAAACTATGAAATAACACATATGGAATCATGTAGTAACCAAAAAAAGTGTTAAACAAATTAAAATATATTTGATATTTGATATTTTTCAAATAGCCAACCTTTTTTCTTGATGACAGCTTTGCACACTCTTGGCATTCTCTCAACCAGCTTCACCTGGAATGCTTTTCCAACAGTCTTGAAGGAGTTCCCACATATGCTGGGCACTTGTTGGCTGCTTTTCCTTCACTCTGCGGTTGACTCATCCCAAACCATCTCAATTTGGTTGAGGTTGGGGGATTGTGGAGGCCAGGTAATCTGATGCAGCACTCCATCACTCTCCTTCTAGGTAAAATAGCCCCTACACAGCCTGGAGGTGTGTTGGGTCATTCTCCTGTTGAAAAACAAATGATAGTCCCACTAAGCCCAAACCAGATGGGATGGCGTATCGCTGCAGAATGCTGTGGTAGCCATGCTGGTTAAGTGTGCCTTGAATTTTAAATAAATCACAGACAGTGTCACCAGCAAAGCACCCCCACACCATAACACCTCCTCCTCCATGCTTTACGGTTGGAAATACACATGCAGAGATCATCCGTTCACCCACACCGCGTCTCATGTCCATTGCTTGTGTTTCTTGGCCAAGCAAGTCTCTTCTTCTCATTGGTGTCCTTTAGTAGTGGTTTCTCTGCAGCAATTCAACCACAAAGGCCTGATTCACACAGTCTCCTCTGAATAGTTGATGTTGAGATGTGTCTGTTACTTGAACTCTGTGAATAATTTATTTGGGCTGCAATTTCTGAGGCTGGTAACTTATCCTCTGCAGCAGAGGTAACTCTGGGTCTTCCATTCCTGTGGCGGTCCTCAAGAGAGCCAGTTTCATCATAGTGCTTGACGGTTTTTGCGACTGCACTTGAAGAAACTTTCAAAGTTCTTGAAATGTTCCGTATTGACTGACATTCATGTCTTAAAGTAATGATGGACTGTCGTTTCTCTTTGCTTATTTGAGCTGTTCTTGCCATAATATGGACTTGGTATTTTACCAAATAGGGCTATCTTCTGTATACCCCCCCCCCCCACCTTTTTACAACACAACTGATTGGCTCAAACGCATTAATTAACTTTTAAGAAGGCAGACCAGTTTTGTATTTAGTATTTTTATTTTAAAAAATTTAGGCACACCTGTTAATTGAAATGCATTCCAGGTGACTACCTCATGAAGCTGGTTGAGAGAATGCCAAGAGTGTGCAAAGCTGTCATCAAGGCAAAGGGTGGCTATTTGCAGAATCTCAAATCAAAAAAAAAAGTAACACTTTTTTTGGTTACTACATGATTCCATATGTGTTATTTCATAGTTTTGATGTCTTCACTATTATTCTACAATGTAGAAAATAGTAAAAAATTAAGAAAAACCCTTGAATGAGTAGGTGTTCTTAAAGTTTTGACCAGTAGTGTTTGAAAGGCCCAACATCATGTAAAAACTGTCATGAAACATTTGTGATAATTCTCAATAAACAGTACCATCGGAACTCAATGTCTTTTTAGGAGGCCCATCAAGACACTGACTCGGAAGGAGAGAGAGAAGGGGGAAACTTGCCAAGGCACAGAGCAGGGGGACGTTTCCATTCCTTTAATTTCCAAAACAAACATGAGATGTGAACATTGTGAACCAGATGGGTTTAATGTATCTGGTATTTGAACAAGATCAGGCCTGGATGTACTCTGGCTCTGTTCATCTCTACAACCCTCTATGTCATGTTTTCACTGTCAGGACTCTCATAACAAAGCCTCCATAAACCCTTTATAAAGCCTACATAGATTATGCAGAAATCGTTCATAAGCACATGTCATGGGTGGCAAAAGAGTCAGGCCACATTTGTCAAAGAACTAGACATCATTATGTCTCTCTGCAGATTAAAGGCTACTGTTTTTGTCAGCCTTACTTGCCAGGTTTAAGACATACAGCAATCTACATACTGTATGTGCATTCGGAAAGTATTCAAACCCCTTGACTTTTTCAAAAAATGTCTTACGTTGCAGACTTATTCTAAAATGGATTAAATCATTTTTTCCCCTCATCAATCTACACACAATACCCCATAATGACAAAGCGAAAACAGGTTTTTAGAAATGTTAGCAAATGTTTTTAACAGAAAAAACAGAAAAACCTTATTTACATAAGTATTCAGACCCTTTGCTATGAGACTCGAAATTGAGCTCAGCTGCATCCTGTTTCCATTAATCATCCTTGAGATGTTTCTATAACTTGATTGGAGTCCACCTGTGGTAAATTCAATTGATTGGACATGATTTGGAAAGGCACACACCTGTCTATATAAGGTCCCACAGTTGAATGGGATGTAGCTCAGTTGGTAGAGCATGGCGTTTGCAACGCCAGGGTTGTGGGTTCGATTCCCACGGGGGGCCAGTATGAAAAATTAAAAAATTAATAATGTATGCACTCACTAACTGTAAGTCGCTCTGGATAAGAGCGTCTGCTAAATGACTAAAATGTAAATGTTGAAAGTGCATGTCAGAGTAAAAACCAAGCCATGAGGTCAAAGGAATTGTCCATAGAGCTCCGAGACAGGATTGTGTCGGGGTACAGATCTGGGGAAGGGTACCAAAACAGATCTGCAGCATTGAAGGTCCCCAAGAACACAGTGGCCTCCATCTTTCTTAAATGGAAGAAGTTTGGAACCACCAAGACTCTTCCTAGAGCTGGCCGCCCGCCCAAACTGAGCAATCGGGGGAGAAGGGCCTTGGTCAGGGAGGTCACCAAAAACCCGATGGTCACTCTGACAGAGCTCCAGAGTTCCTCTGTGGAGATGGGAGAACCCTCCAGAAGGACAACCATCTCTGCAGCACTCCACCAATCAGGCCTTTATGGTAGAGTGGCCAGAAGGAAGCCTCTCCTCAATAAAAGGCACATGACAGCCCGCTTGGAGTTTGCCAAAAGGCACCTAAAGACTCTCAGACCATGAGAATCAAGATTCTCTGGTCTGATGAAACCAAGATTGAACTCTTTGGCCTGAATGAAAAGCGTCATGTCAGGAGGAAACCAGACACCGCTCATCACCTGGCCAATACCATCCCTACGGTGAAGCATGGTAGTGGCAGCATCATGCTGTGGGGATGTTTTTCAGCGGCAGGGACTGGGAGACTAGTCAGGATCAAGGGAAAGATGAACGGGGCAAAGTACAGAGAGATCCTTGATGAAAACCTACTCCGGAGTGCTCATGACCTCAGACTGGGGCGAAGGTTCACTTTCCAACAGGACAACGACCCTAAGCACACAGCCAAGACAACGCAGAAGTGGCTTCGGGACAAGTCTCTGAATATCCTTGAGTGGCCCAGCCAGAGCCCGGACTTGAACCCGATCGAACATCTCTGGAGAGACCTGAAAATAGCTGTGCAGCGACGCTCCCCATCCAACCTGACAGGATCTGCAGAGAAGAATGGGAGAAACTCCCCAAATGCAGGTGTGCCAAGCTTGTAGCATCATACCCAAGAAGACTCGAGGCTGTAATCGCTGCCAACGGTGCTTCAACAAAGTACTGAGTAAAGGGTCTGAATACTTATGTAAATGTGACATTTTCGTTTTTAATTTTAAATGTAAATGTGACATTTTCGTTTTAATTTTAAATGTAAATGTGACATTTTCGTTTTTAATTTTAAATGTAAATGTGACATTTTCGTTTTTAATTTTAAATGTAAATGTGACATTTTCGTTTTTAATTTTAAATGTAAATGTAATGTTTCATTATTATTTTCTTTATTTTTTTGCAAAAATGTCTAAAACCTGTTTTTGACTTGTCATTATGGGGTATTGTGTGTGGATTGATGAGGGGGGAAAACTATTTAATCCATTTTAGAATAAGGCTGTAACGTAACAAAATGTGGAAAAAGTGAAGGGGTCTGAATACTTTCCAAATGCACTGTAGGTTACTGTTTACAAATGCCCAAAGTGCCCTACTCCCTCTACCACTAAGTATCTTTGTGGTTCAGCCCTACGCTTAAGTCATCTTTGTTTTGAAAGACTGGAATGTTTCTCTGATATTTTTGTTTAATGTTTGGGTTGTGAGTTGAGATAAAACTGGGCTATGTGTGTGTACATACAGAGGAGATCTCTCATTCATCTTCTCAAGACGAGCTTCCACCACATCCTGTCACTGTTGTCGCTCATGCCCCTGGAATTCTTTGGAATAATATGAAAAGTGAAATTCCCACGCTAGGCATCCTCTTTTCACAGCTTTAGGACATTCCAGAGAATCTACACAGCCATTTGGCTCACACGGGTGTTCCTGTTGTGCCATGACCGATCTGAGGGGGATGAGGGGAGCTTTACTTCCAGGCAGGACCCATCTCTTCCAATACTATTGTTATGGAGAGGAAGTGGTGCTTATTGTCTTTGCCCCTGTGGGCCCAGCTTAGGCTACTGGGGTTAGGGTTAGGGTCAGCCTAGGCTGGGGTTAGGGTTAGGGTCAGGCTGGGGTTAGGGCTAGGGATAGGGTCAGCCTAGGCTGGGGTTAGTGTTAGGGTTAGCCTAGGCTGGGGTTAGGGTCAGCCTAGGCTGGGGTTAGGGTTGGGGTCAACCTTGACTGGGGTTATGGTTGGGGTCAGCCTAAGCTGGGGTTAGGGTTAGGGTCAGCCTAGGCTGGGGTTAGGGTTAGGGCCTCAGCATGCTTCAGTTTGGCTGGCACCTAGCCAAATTCGAATTCGAAACTAGTAGAAGTAGGTTTTTACAGTACTGAAAATATGTCTGGGATTTTATTTGATTGAACTTAGCCCTAAAGGTACTGTACATGTGCGGTATGTAAGCACTAGTGTATGGATAGTTTATTGCTAGCCCAGTGCTAGCCCAGGGATTCTGTTTTATACATTCCATTTCCTGTGGAATGTGACACTCAAGCCACTGATTTTTATATAGTTTTGTACTCTCTCTACTACTACGGTGCTCTATTATATAACAGTGTTTAAAAGTTGATCAAGCCAGCCAGACTCTGTTCCTATTGATTCTTTCACACTTCACTTAAAGAGTAGGTAGCATAAACGTAACCACATGTAACATATGGATTTGCATTAGTATACACAACAAAAGTCCCAATGCAAAGTTACACCTCACTTTAAAAATGTTCGAGTTATTACATAAAACCGAGAATTCCGAAGAAGGCCGAAGTCATGCCGTTTTTGCGGGGTGTTACGTTATATGGAGGATCCGGCAAGCCAGCCTATTCCCTATAATGTAAACAACAGAAATAACTTCAAATGTATAACTTCAAATTAAACCAAATCGTTTGCACTCCTGACTACTTGTTTCAATTACATTTTCAGCCAACTTACAAGCAAATGCTTTATGAATTTATTGTTACAAATCAGCTTGCAAGGTTGCTAGCCAACTAGCCTGCTAAAGTTAGCCTAACTAGCCTGCTAACGTTAGCCCTACTAGCCTGCTAACATTACGTTAGCACTGCATGAGCCAGTTGCTATCATCACTTATCTTACAGCTACATTAAAGTAAACCAAACTTTTGGAAATACATAATGCCATCTAACCAGTTATCAAATAATGTTACCGGTATGTGCAGTTATCTTATCCAACAAGCCAGCCAGCTAAGTAGTAGCTAAGTAGTAAGCCAGAGAACAACACCAACTAGTCTAGCATAGGCAGGAACCCACAGAACACAACAGATATCAAGTAGAGAGAGTGGAGACTTACCGATTGACGTCTGAGTTAGCTACCAAAGAAGAGCCAAGGAGAGAAGTGCTTCAGAGGGAGAGGCCTTTTCACCGGCCGAGGGAGAGTCGGCTAATCCAATAGCGATATAGTGAGGTAAATCCACATTGAATTTACACGCTTTATCTCCATCACTGCTGGCACTCGCAATGTACCGGGAGGTCGGTAGGAAACAGAGGTTGCAGGCTTCACATTCACGCTCGGCACAGCACCTGGTTTCAGTCGAAGTCTCATTCCTAATCCGGCCTTTCACTGCTTATAGCAATTGAAGTCTTCCGGGGTGAAATGAGCACCACATACAGTAGACATGCCCACTGTTCCCTTACTCCAACCCGCTTCAACCGGACAACCGGTCCCACTTCAAAGCTAGCTTCTTGTTTTTGGGCCACAAATGAGTCGTAACCTCATTCTTGTGGGCATTACTGCACCAAGCAACAACACACCTCCTTGGCATATTTAGCTTTTAAAAAAAGCTGTTGGGTCTGAAATGAAAACTAACACTAGCTACGGACGACGGAAAACTACTGCAACGCTCACTCGCTCGCTTGACTACCACTACCAAACGCAGAGGAGAAGAGGAGATGCAGTTTTTCACATGAATTTATATGGTTTCTTCTTCGAGGATGTACATAGTAGCTCACCAACGCCAACACTGAATGTAATTGCATGCTAGAATGACTAGTAGCTAACGTTAGCCAGCACCGGTTCTCCATATGACGTTGACAATCGTGCATTGTCGGTAGTTCAGAAGATATGCGAAAATAAGTTCATAATTATTATTTATAGGTAACCACACTGTGACTACAACTAAGTTACTAAGTCTTTGACCACACTACGTTGTTACTTTGGTGGCTACCTACACTTTAAAGTTGAACTGACAGCGTTTTACCAAGATTAAATCTTATTCGAATCTGTTAATATATACCCCCAGGAAGAATATGACACATTTCTTTACATTTTCTGACAAGCAAGCATTTAGATATGGTCATTTTCATAGAATGTTTGGGAATGACGAGTGGGAAAGCGGCTGTGCGTTTGGACAATTCGTTTTTTTTCCGATCGCTAACAAGCATGGTTCAATACTGCAGATACATGTGCATAAACTCTAAATACAGATATCAAAACAACATGCAACTTGGCAATGCACATCCTACATGTCTCAAAAGCAAATCTTTCTACCAAATGAAAGCTAACATTCATTCATAGTATCATGACCTAGAAAACTCTAAAAACAGCTACCACTTGAAAATGTGTCAATTTGTCTTTAATATCATATTCTTTTAGATGAACCAAGAGTCATTTTTACAAAAGAAGAGTGGCAAACCTGTAGTGTATTGAATGTCCTGCAAGATATGTAAAGAAATAAAGCAGAAAGGCTGCAATATGCTTCAATACAATTTACTGTATTTTTGCAAATTACTGTATTTTGCTTTTTGCAGAGTAATTCCAAAATACACAAAAATAAATAATTTCAGTACTGTTAAACAAACAAAAAGTGTATACACACTATGAATATGCATAGCACATTGTCCAAATGAAACAGATATATAACAATGCTAGTCAACCCTGTCTGCTGCATTGGACCACAAGTTCTCATCCACATCACACCGTATGGCCTCTCGCGCAATACACCTGGGAAAGAATGTCTTTGCATCCCTGATCCATCCCTGGCAATCTTCTGCAGAGATATCCAGGCATCCTGCATTCATTGCATCGAAGAGTGACATTTGATCATGTGGATGGTGGTCATAAACTTTCCACCTCCATGAGGAAAATAATTATTCTATGGGGTTGAGGAAGGGAGAGTAAGGGGGGAGGAAAAGTGACACCATCCTGGGATGGGCTGCAAACCACTCTGTGACTGCATGGGAGTGGTGAAATGCCACATTGTCCCATACAATCACCCAGGTTTCCATATTTCTTCTGACTTGCCCTCTTTCTTCACCTGACAAAAGCCTTCCATAGAGGTCATCCATGAATGAAATGAGGCACTCTGTGTTGTATGGCCCAATTAGTGGTTTATGTAACAGCAATTCTTCAGAGAATATTGCGGCACACATTGGGATGTTGGCACCCCTCTGGCCCGGGACATTCACTGTTGCTCTTTTCCCAATCACAATCATTCCATGTCGGCGTGTTTTGGCCATGTTAAAACCAGCCTCATCCACAAAGACGAACATGTGGGGTGTTGGCCTGGCTTCAAGCTCCATGACACTCTAAAATATTGTAAATCCACAGGGCAACATAACAGTTATTCTATAACAGTAGTTTACTTTACAGTATACTGTAACTGAAATCACTGCTGAGTGTGCAGTGCTCTGGTGGGTTTTGTTTACAGTAAAAACAGTACTGTAATACAGGATATAGACATCTTACCTGGACAAATTGGTACCGGAGTTCCTTGACACGATCAGAGTTCCTCTCGAAGGGAACACCTGCTTCATGCTGATATGATGCTTTGTCAAAACTAGCAATGGTTGTCGTAATTACACTTTCAACGTTTTGAATTTCTCTGAGTTTTATGGCATTGTTGCTAATGACCATGTCAACAATTACAGCTTTCTGCTGAGCAGAGAAAATCCTACCTCTCCCCCCTCCATTTGGTAACCGTTGGGTCCTAAAACAGAAATAAAATTACACACAAGTGGTTCTGAGAGCTTTTGCTCGATTTACTACTCTACAGTAACATTCAGGACAGTTAGATGCCCATGCAGAATGCATATCTTACCCGTTAGTTTGCTGGAAGGTTCTCATAATAGATGACACAGTTGAGCGTTGCAAATTTGGCTGCACTCTGAGACCAGCATCTCTCATTGATAGACCATGATTGACAACATGATCAATGATTGTAGCCCTAATCCCATCTGACACTACAACTCTGGGTCTTCCCCTCAGTCGTCTTCCACCACGGATACGTAATCCTCTGCCTCTCCCGGCAACTCTTCCACCTCTGTAAGCCACTACACGATCTCTGGCTGGGTCCATGTTTATGTAAAATATATTCCAAAGATGTCCCCTTTTGTAGAGATGGTAATGACATAAAAATGGAAAACACCTGGGTAGGTTTTCAGTTACGTAATGTAGAATGAAAATCAGCTGTGAATAATTAAGTGTTATTACTGTAGCAATGTAAAAAATTGCAGTCTAATTCAATTTTCAGTAGCTTTTGAACTTGAGTTTAACAGTTTTGATAAGGGTATCTTAACATTTGCAAAATGGTCTGTAGATACATAGAGTTTTGTTGGTAAATGTGTTTTTGTGAGACAAGTATTTATGTAATTTGAAAGATGTCATTGAATGTATTTTGTGTCAAAGCAATGACAAATGATCCACACGTTGCCACATAGAGTGTTGTTGTATCCGCAGTATTGAACAATGCTTGTTAGCAATCGAAAAAAACTGTAAAAGACACTGCAGTAAATAAAACCAAATAAAAACATCTGTCTTGTCCAGGACCGGAGTCTACGTAGACTGGTGCGCCATAGCCAATAGCCTTTTTAAAACGCTGTCAATTCCCCTTTAACATGACAGGAACATAGAGAGCTGATGGCAGATTCCCTGCCAACACGCACACACACACATATGGGCAAACGCACATACCGACACAGGCACAAACACACGCACGCACGCACGCACGCACGCACGCACGCACACACACACACGCACGCACGCACGCACGCACGCACGCACACACACACACACACACACACACACACACACACACACACACACACACACACACACACACACACACACACACACACACACACACACACACACACACACACACACCATACACACCTGCCACTAGCCTAGGGGTAGTCTAAATTACGTTTCCACTCTTCCTCTGTCCTGAGTTCTGTTTTTGTTATTCTGATACAGTAATGACAAGGAAGGAATATTAGATTATGATATTTGTAAGACAACCAACAATGCGATTACTGTGAGTAAATCTAAGTTAATGTTCATCAGTTGGGTTGACAATTTCCCAGAACACTCTTCAATAAATGGCATGACAAAGATAGCCTTGTAATGACATGTAACTACTACCCAACATAACAGCAAAGCCCAGCCCCTTGTCTAGACGTCTCCTCCTAATAGTGTTTTTACTGCATCTAAAAGAGACTTGGCATGAGACACACACATAGCTGTCCGGGGTTAGATGATCAGATATGGAGACGTCCACGACGTCCAATAAGACAGGAGAACATTTTCAAGTACTCCAACTCTTCCCCCGAGCAACGCCAAGATAATGACACGGTTGTGGATCGGCCTGGAACTGTTAACATCGACCTGGAGAGTCCCTTTTGGGCATTCCGGAATGGTCCTTGGATTCTTGGAAGTACTCCGTGTTCTTCCCCAGGAGGAGGACTGGAGCGTTGGTGCTAACGGCGCTTGCCTGTGATCACTGCCTTGTCTTGAGCAAGAATTATAGATGAGGGGGGAAGTGTCGGCTTGCAGAGATTGTGCGTCTCTGTGAAATTGGACTGGGACATAGCTAGGCCCAGGAGTTTTGCTGACCATGGGACTTGACTGGGATTAAACTCCAGGTTCTCAAGTTTTAGGTTTTACTGAAACTGGGGCCTAGTGTTGTTCCTGGCTTCAGATCAGGTGGTTAGGAACAACTCCTGGCCCTAGGCCCATTTAAGGGCCCAACTCCTGGCCCTAGCCCCATTTAAAGGGATACTTCAGGATTTTGGCAATGGAGCCCTTTATCTAATTCCCCAGTCAGATGAACTTTTTGAAATGTTTATGTCTGAGTGCAGTTTGAAGGAAGTTGGTAACTATCATTAGCGCAACTGCTAAATAACATTAGCGCAATGACTGGAAGTCTATGGTAACTGCTAGCATGCTAGTAGATTCCATAGGCTTCCAGTCATTGCGTTAACACTAGTTAGCATTGGCTCGCGAAACAACCTCTAACTTCCTTCATACTGGACGCAGAGACATAGAAATGGTATCCATGAGTTCATCTGACTCTGGAGATGTAGATAATGGTAAACATCCTGAAGTATCCCTTTAAGAGTCCAACTCCTGGCCCTAGCCCCATTTAAGGGCCCAACTCCTGGCCCTAGTTCCATTTAAGGGCCCAACTCCTGGCCTTATCCCCATTTAAGAGACCAACTCTGAGCCCTAGACATTGATGCTCTGTAAAGTTGGCTGCACAGAATTCCTAGATGAAATATAACGTAGTATATTATAGATTGTAGGTTTATAGAAGGTGGCAGCTAGATCAAATAAAATACAATAAAATAAAAATGTATTTGTCACATGCGCAGAATACAACAGGTGTAGTCCTTACCATGAAATGCTTACTTACAAGCATTTACCAACAATGCAGTTCAAGAAATAGAGTTAAGGAAATAACATGATAAGAAGTGACTGACTGTGTGTAATAACAGACTGTACCCAAGTGTTTTCCTTTATACTAATTAAAGGAATTCCTTTATAAGGGATATAGCTTGATAATAAAATGTGATTGACAGGCATCTGTAACAGGCTGCATCAGGAATGTGTTTTCCTTCAACACAATGAACTCTATAGAAATCTTGAGTTCAACTTCGACTCGAGTTCAACTTCAACTGTTGCCCACTCCTTCTATCTTGGTTCATGAACAATAGCGCTGTTCATCTCCTCGTCTTTAGAACTATTCTAATGAGTTTGTTCCATTGCACATCATACATCATTTGGATTTTATTCATCCCAAAATAGATGTTTGTTCCAAGAACATTATCCCCTAATGTCTAAAAATAGACTGTCTGTCTGAAATAGACAATGCCCCTCTTTTTGAGCGTCAAACAATGCACTGTGTCTCATGTGAGATCAACTGACATGTCGAGCTATATCGCTATTAACATACACTACATGACCTGCTCATCGAACATCTCATTCCAAAATCATGGACATTAATATGGAGTTGGTCCCCCCTTTGCTGATATAACAGCCTCCACTCTTCTGGGAAGGCTTTCCACTAGATGTTAGAACATTGCTGCGGGGACTTGCTTCCATTCAGCCACAAGAGCATTAGGCCTGGCTCGCAGTCAGCGTTCCAATTCATCCCAAAGGTGTTCGATGGGGTTGAGGTCAGAACCTCCAATCTACCAATGTACTCTACCGATGTCAATCTATCCCCTTTGGCTAACCATGCATAGTAACAGCCCATCTAAGCATAATAATAACCAATACTAATAGTCAACACTAATAACCAACATGTCTAAACTCCACTCCAGGCCATGCATATCAATAGAAAAGTCCCTTAAAGGTTTGAAGCTCCACTCCAGTCATAAAGGGCTCTCTCTTTCCACCACTCTGCCAGAGGCGAACATGACTGATCTTCCGCAATGTGTCAGGTCAGCAATGGCAGAGGCAGCAGTGGCAGCAGATAGCTATGTGCTGGGGGGCACACATGCCGAGCATGGGTGAATGATTGGCATTCCCGTGATCTCCCGCCCTGGTTGGCCGGAGGACTGTTTTAGAAACGGATGTCATGGTTGGACACAGAACTGCTGTGTCATTCGTCGCTCACTTACTTAGACCTTTTGGATGAGTGACTGCAAAGGAAAAGCCTCATGGATTTGTACTGTGCAAGTTCTATGCACAAAAATCATGAACAATCAAGCACTTTGTAGATTTTGTGCAGTAGGTGTTGTAATTCGTTTAGTTGCTTTAATCTTTAGGTCAGCCTTAAAAAGGGTGTGGGTGATTCTTCAATTGATAGTTTAGCCTGTATTCTGCACAACACATCTAAGGCATGATTTCCTGTGGCAACTAGAGGTTTTCTTTTTTCAAAGTAGTATACGCACTTCCAACAAAAATCCACAGGTGCAGGGAACAAATACTGTTATGGGGAACAATACGTGCTGTAGCATGCCATACACTCTAAGCAGACCCTGCTTGAAAGGTTTATGAGAATTCTAACAGTTATTTTTCACCAGAGTTGTTGTCGTGTCTGTCTTAATGATTTGTTTCTTCCTGTTTTGAGTACTGTGTAAACTTTTTTTTTAAACGTGTCATCTTTAGAACTTGGGAACTCGTCAGGTTCTTTCGTGTTCCGAGCGGCTTAAACACAGTGAAGGCAGGCCACACTTAATGTGTTTCTGGGATTAGTAAAGGTGAGCGAGAGAGAGAGAGAGAGAGAGAGAGAGAGAGAGAGAGAGAGAGAGAGAGAGAGAGAGAGAGAGAGAGAGAGAGAGAGAGAGAGAGAGAGAGAGAGAGAGAGAGAGAGAGAGAGAGAGAGAGAGAGAGAGAGAGAGAGAGAGAGAGAGAGAGAGAGAGAGAGAGAGAGAGAGTGAGAGAGAGGAAAGGGAACATCATTGTCAGTGGTGGAAAAAGTACTCAATTGTTCATACTTGAGTAAAAGTAGAAAATGGCTCAAGTGAAAGTGAAAGTCACCCAGTGAAATACTACTTGAGTAAAAGTCTAAAAGTATTTGGTTTGAAATATACCTAAGTATCAAAAGTAAATGGAATTGCTCAAATGTACTTAAGTATCAAAAGTAAAAGTAAAAGTATAAACCATTTCAAATTCCTTTTAATAAGCAAACCAGACGGCACAATTTTCTTTGTTTTATTTATTGATGGATAGCCAGGGGAACACTCCAAAACTCAGACATAATTTACAAATGAAGCATTTGTGTTTAGTGAGTCTGCCAGATCAGAGGCAGTAGGGATGACCAGGGATGTTCTCTTGATAAGTGTGGGAATTAGACCATTTTCCTGTCAAAATGTAACGAGTACTTTTGAGTGTCAGGAAAATGTATGAGGTAAAAAGTACATTATTTTCTTTAGGAATGTAGTGAAGTAAAAGTAAAAGTTGGCAAAAACATAAATACTAAAGTAAAGTACAGATACTCAAAAAAAGTATTTTTACTTAAGTACACTGCTCAAAAAAATAAAGGGAACACTTAAACAACACAATGTAACTCCAAGTCAATCACACTTCTGTGAAATCAAACTGTCCACGTAGGAAGCAACACTGATTGACAATACATTTCACATGCGGTTGTGCAAATGGGATAGACAACAGGTGGAAATTATAGGCAATTAGCAAGACACCCCCAATAAAGGACTGGTTTTGCAGGTGGTGACCACAGACCACTTCTCAGTTCATATGCTTCCTGGCTGATGTTTTGGTCACTTTTGAATGCTGGCGGTGCTTTCACTCTAGTGGTAGCATGAGACGGAGTCTACAACCCACACAAGTGGCTCAGGTAAGACTCCTGAACAGCTAATCGTGGCTACCCGGACCATTTGCATTGCCGTAGACCAGCCAATGATCGTGTTGTTTTTACACACACCTGTAACAGCAGTGTGGGCTAGTCACACACTTGAGGGTGTCTGCTCCCATGACTCATTGTCTGACACTGTATGTGTCAGTTAGAAACTTTGCTGGAAATTCCCTGCCCTTCAACTGGAATGGATGGAGCAAGCGGGAGATTGCTCAATGACGTGCTGTAGTAATTGCAGCAATAATTCTGTGTTTCCTCATAAGGTTCCTGTCATAATTGAATACAGGAATTTTAACCAAATAAACAACGCTAGCCCGCACTTGTCTTGATCTGAGACCTGTCCCAGAATCATTAAAACGTACATAAACAGTCAGTCGTTCTGTATTGAAATATGAATACATGGGAATATCCTATGTCATTGGAGTAACAGAACAAAATACCACCCCAACACATTTCATGTGATCCCTATCTATTGTTTTCGGTTTGAATGTGAAAGGCCATCCAATGATGTGAGAGCCCATAGAAGGAATCAATCCCATCCAAATCCAACCCTATCCAATTGCATTCCTCTCCATCCCACCTTATTGAATTACTCTGTATTCCATTCTGTGCCACACTATTCAATACCGCACCATCCTATCCCATTTGATATCACCCCTTTAGAATTCTACTCTCCTCTACATGGTTCTATCATGTCCTGTTTCAATCCCATGCTATCCCATTGTCCACTCCAAGCCTCAGGACAGAAACCCAGTCCTCAGTGAGATGGCCTCTCCTCCTACCCTCTCTTAGAAGAAGTCATTCAGTGTAGTAATGCTAGCCTGCTTTGTCTATCACATAGCTCCATGAAAGCTCCTTCCTTCCACAATTACTTTTGTGTTGCTGTTATTTAGAAAGCCATTTATCATAGTGTGCTGAACACGGACAAGACAAGACACAGTCCCTCTTTAGAGTCAGGATGTATCCAGTTCTACAATTGGTAGTTTGAGTAATGTCATATGTGTATTTTGACCAAAAACAGAATGGGATTCTATTGTGTCTTTCTTGCAGCATTGTTCACAAATATCGTCAATGCTTCCCCAATCCTCACACAAAGTATAACCCATAACCCATGGGGCTATAACTTTGGTTAACTGAAGCCTGCCCGAGTCTGCTGACAGCAGGAATTTTTAAGACCAGCGATTTTGGATTCCACTAGAACCAGGAATGGCTCCTTTCAATGTCCATAATTTCAAAGGGACACAACACTGACATTCCTTTGGAAGTTCACAGGAAGTCTGCCACAATGGGGGCAAATGGCCAGAGGCTCAGTGTTAACCAGTGGAGACGAACAGTGGTGAGGGTCAGTGGGGGGTGGAAGAGGAAGTAGTGGGGAGGTGTTAAAAACAAACAATGCTTTTAACGGGGGTGTCCACTGATCACCACTGTCCACATTCGAAGGGGAAACTCAAACATGCCTTTAATACCTTGCTGACCGACCGCCCGGCTCTATTACAAATATTACAAATGGCCACCCAGACATCCAGACAACTTGGCTGCGTTTAAAAAAAGTATGTTTAAGAATACCCACCACCACTCAAAACATGTGGAATGTGTGCTTTAATAAAGGGGGGACAGTGAATCCCAGAGGACACACACCAGAGGAAATGCATTATCAAGATGTTGGATGTAGGTTAAACAGAGAGTAATGAGCTCTGGGCCGGGTTCAGCAAGGCACAACGTTGTTGAATGTATTATGTAGCATCTGTGCGATTCAGATGAAGGAATCACATCAGTTCTATTCATGACATTTCTATCTGCAAACTTCCTTGTTGTTTGCCGACTGAACGTGGCCCTGATGAAGGCCACTGGAAGGAAATATTGGGACTGTTGTTTTCACCTTCCCAAATTTGAAAATGCCAACACAGTAAGTGTTTATTAGGTTTGCCTGGGAGTTTTTTATGTATTGCCAAGAATACCCTTGCTTCCAAAGACCTGATTCTAACATCAGAAGCTTCATCCGATAATCAACATTTCCTTCAAAATACGTAATGGAGACTTGAGTTGTTGGTTCGGCTTCCTCCCTCCCCCAGCCTCACCTTAACCACAAGAGGTAAAAAGAAAATACTAAACTTTCTCAGAACAAGTGCCTGAGGCTAGTTTCCACATACCGGCAGAGCGGTTGGCAAAACAATTGACTAACTATGCGTTTTGAGTTTTCAGTAGTCCTTTGAAGCTTCTGGCCCGTGTTTTTGGTTTGTGAAGGGTCAGTAAAGAAAGGAGAAGGGTCAGTATGTATTTGTCGATTACACAGTTAGCTTCGGGCTATACGCAACACCTACACTCATTTGGGGGCCAGTCTGAAAGGAAGAGTCTGTCTACATTGCCGTTGGGTCCATAGGTAATAAATAGCTCAAACTGGCCTTTGGGTCTTCAAAGGCACAAATATGGCCTGTCATATCGATCTCTGTTCCCCCTTTGGGGATGGCTGATTTCTCCAGAGAACACCATCCAAGATGGCGGTTTATTGTGCCTTTATTGTGCGTTTAGAAAAGTTTAGGAGCTTTGTGGCCTCAAAAAATGCCACTGAAATTGTGTTCTTGGTTCATTGGGCATTGGAGGCAAATTATGTTCATTCATGAAGCATGCTAAGCCCGTGTCTCATTCCACAGGTCCTCTGCTCCTTCATACACTACATGACCAAAAGTATGTGGACACCTGCTCATCGAACATCTCATTCCAAAATCATGGGCATTAATATGGAGTTGGTCCCCCCTTTGCTGCTACAACAGCCTCCACTCCTCTGGGAAGGCTTTCCACTAGATGTTGGAACATTGCTGCGGGGACTTGCTTCCATTCAGCCAAAAGAGCATTAGCGAGGTCGGGCACTGATGTTGGGCGATTAGGCCTGGCTCGCAGTCGGCGTTCCAATTCATCCCAAAGGTGTTCAATGGGGTTGAGGTCAGGGCCAATCAAGTTCTTCCACACAGATCTTGACAAACCATTTCTGTATGGACCTCAGTTTGTGCACAGGGGCATTATCAATTATCATGGTGAAACAGGAAAGGGCCTTCCCCAAACTGTTGCCACAAAGTTAGAAGAACAGAATAATCTAGAACGTCATTGTATGCTGTAGCATTAAGAAATCCCTTCACTGGAACTAAGCAACAGGTGTGTTTGAAATAGCAGAGTCCACTAATTTGAACGGGTGTCCACATACTTTTGTATAAATAGTGTATTTGTGATTTTAACCCATAGTCCAGCAGGTGCTACTGTTTGGAATTCTCTACCACTCTGGATCATGTAGTGCTTTGGGCACAAAGCCTTTCTATGTCCTGGTCACGGGGAAGACTGAAGCCACAGATTCACAGACAGCTGCCTACAGTATATACTCCTCAGCCCCCCGCACCTCTCTGATTCAGAGGGGTTGGGTTAAATGGGGAAGACACATTTCAGTTGAATGCATTCAGTTGTGCAACTGACTAGGTATCCCCCTTTCCCTTTCTGTCCTGCTGAGATGCTCATCTCACATACAAGTCAATGGCTACACTCATCACTAGATAACTATAGTTTAGTTGTGTAGAGTCCTCAGTGGCGATTTTAGCATGTAAATCGAAACAGTTAATTCAGCCTCATTTACTGCTTTAAAAAAATCATAGCTGATATGGATGACTTGCTTAAACAAATGTGGCTTCTACTGACAATTGAGATGTACAAACTATGGCATAAGGGATACTATGACAAGCGGATAAGAGGCAATCCGTAATTTCGATTAAGACATTAATGAGCGAGCTAGGACAGACGTAGTCAATATAACTATTTGTTCAGCACTTTTGAAATGTACAACAACAGAATTCAGAACATGGGCCGTTCTTACAGTGTTCTCCCTGTACAACAAGTCAGAACCGTAGGATAAATAAAGGGGGCATATAAGCAGACAATTAAAGCTCTTACAATATTTGATGAATGCATTTCTCTAAAACAGGTTATAGGCTACATGTGCACCACCAAGTCAGAACAGTAGGCGAAATTAAGAGGGGAAAATAGACCAAATGATTAGGCCCCACCTGCCCTGAATGACGGGTTGCCACTGAGTGTCCTGAATCTATAGGATATTTCATTAGCTAAATCCTATAGCCTCATATTGACTGAAAGGTTACATGCTCAGTTGGTTACACGCAGGGACGGCTTGTTCAATAGGGCGATATGGGCGACGCACTGCCAAACGGGAAAAGGAAGGGATTTTTTTTCTAATCAATTATATCACGGCAACAGCAGTTATCAGTGTTCACGTCTGATCTGCCAGCCACTAAATGTCAAATCAGGCTAAAGTCGTGCTTCAAATGGCCCCGCCCGTTTTTTGGGCGATTTCAGTCAGGTTGAAAATCGCCCAGAAGTCTCTCATAGCCTGTCATGTAAAATCTATTTTTTTCAAATTTCAAAGCTTTCAATACATTCTCTATGGGTGTCTGTGGGCATGCACTTACGCGCTTTCGTCATACGTGACGTAACGTTGAACGTAACTAAGACAATGGCGGCTAACAGCGTCTATGTTGCGACCTGCAGTGTGGCGTTATTTTATGTTTTTAATTTGTAGACTTAGTTTACAAACATTCTGCAAACATTCTGCTTTGGACTGATCTTCGGTTTTGGACTGATCTTGTTGATCGTGTACATACCCGCTACGAACGGACTAAATAATGAAAACGCTGCTGGCAGCGGAATCCCAATACAGCTGGGAGACTTGGCTGGATGACAGAGTCCCGGACAGAGAGGTGGAGCCGGCCGGCTTCACCCTGGTCAGAGCGGACCGCGATCCTGGTAAGAGAGCGACTCTGTACCCCGACATTGAACTGCTTTCTGTGTCATTGAACCTTACTATTGTTGATAAAACAAGTTTACTGGAGAACGGAGACCAAGTAGAGACTTTTGGACAAGGTGGATAATTGTATAATATAAGGCAGTTTATTCAGAGGTAAAGATATCTGGAATCGCGTGCACGGACCCGTTCGTCAAACTCGTAGGGAGTTTATCAGAAGAGCCCCTAAACATTGTGTGCTGACATTTTATACAATAAAATGAAGTAGGTTGAATCTAGTAGTTCTGATCTTCTGATTGGTCCTGATGAGTTGGGCGAGGTCACCTCCAGGCTAGTGTCACTGTTGCATTGGCTCTGAGTCGGGTTCTCTGTCTTCAGATGTTCAGCCTAAGAGAAGAGGATTTGTGTGTGTGTGTGTGTGTTTGTTATCAGTGTGTGTGTGTGTGTGTGTGTGTGTGTGTTTGTTATCAGTGATGATGTGTGTGTGTGTGTGTGTGTGTGTGTTTATCAGTGATGATGTGTGTGTGTGTGTGTGTGTGTGTGTGTGTGGGTGTGTGTGTGTGTGTCCTCAGGGCAAGAACTCGTGAGTTGGAAGAACTGAGAGACCTATTACAGTAAACATTATATATTTACTACGACAGTACATTCAACCAAAAGCTAATATAACAAAGGCATCAGAGATTATTTATAATCTGTCACAGAAACTGGAATCCATCTCCCCAGATCAGTCAATAAATGCTTCTGGTATTGACTTATATGCTGCCCCTGTCTTCATGTTGTTGCTGGACATATCTTTTTTAAAATGTGTGTAGGTCACCTAAATCATCAGAAAAATTGCCCCTCCTGAGAATTTTTTCAGGAGCCGCCACTGGTTACACGCACAGTTGCCCTTGAATGAAATGTGTCAAAACAGATCTATAGATTTATATTCCTACACACTTAATATCTGCAACAGTACAATATCAGACAGACAACGAGAGATGTGAGGAAAATGTAAATGTAGAATATTTACTTTAGTCTTAGACACTGTCAGCTTGTTATCATCTTTATAACATGTTATTAACATGTTAGGCCTATGGTACTCCTGCCTGCTGATTTCCCTAGAATTAATCCCCGATTTTTGTTTATTATCAGGAACAAATGTATAAGCATTAATGTTCCAACTCCATGACACGCCATCCTCATGGTTGAGTAGAACTGCAGCTATTCAGTTCGGCCTCCACCTCCCCCATTGGAAACGTGTGGTTTAAGCGTTCGATCCCGGAGGGACCTCGCGCACTCACATTCCTGGCATTCTGACCTCAGTCTCTCTACTCAGTTACTTATTATCGCTCTGCGCTCGACAACCATGTCAGTGTTGAGCAAGTTCCGAAAGGAGTAGACCACAAAACTCGTTGTGGAAGGATGAGAGCTATTTAAACGAAACATTGTGGATTACTTTGATTTAATTAATTTTTGTAACGTTTTTCTTTTCTTTTTTACGTTTCCCTGGAATGCGAGCGTGAACTGGTAAGAATTGTTACATTTGTGTATGGGAAACGGGGACTTTCGGCTACGTTGTAACATTTAAGCATTGAATTGTAGCCTAATACTCGACTATTGTTCTTAAACAGAAGTTCACAGAAGTTATATTATATTTCATAACACTACACCATGAGTATTCGTTTGTTCCGTAGTTGGTTCCTATTCCTAAAACGGTTTCTAGAGCTATGTGCTTGGCTCCCCTGTTAGAATGGAATTTCGACGCAAGTTTTCCCTTTGTCGCAATGTGACTTGTATGACTTTTCACGACCAACAAACATTTCATCATAATATTGTGAATTTAACTCATGTAAAATGGGCAATAATTGTTTTTGAAAGTGAAATAGTGAAGGGCATACCGTATTAATTGACACAAGGCAATGCATTGAATGACATCACTCAAAAGTAAGGAATAGATTGTTGATTTATACTTGACACTTCCTGTAGGCCTTGATGAATGTGTGGGCTTACAAAAAATGTATATTAGTAGTTTTTTTGTAGTCTACAGTATTCTACAGTAATGTTTTGGAGGACCACACAACATTTGCGTGATAATGTAAATTATTGACTGGCCTCATATGTTAATGTTGTATATGATCAACTATCCAGTTTTAGGGGTAGGCTAACTTGAAAGTTCTTATTACCTGTATTCTTATTGATTCTCATTGTTTTTCAAATTCCAGGTTCACGGTCATCCATAAACACCTCGTCTTTACTGATCACTAGATTCGAACAACAGAACCAACATGGCATCCACAGAAGAGCCATCTGGCACGGTCCTGCACCGCCTCATCCAGGAACAACTACGCTACGGCAACCCCACAGACGCCCGCACCCTCCTGGCCATCCAGCAGCAGGCCCTGCGCGGAGGCAGCGGAGGGTTCCCTGGCGGAGGACCTGGGAGCGGAGCAGAAGAGGGCCCCGGTCGAAGCCCCCGCTCCTCCCTGGAGAGCCTCACCCAGGAGGACTCCTCATTCCTCCAGCTGTCCGCCCGTCAGGAGCCCCAGGGCCAGGAGCACCATGGAGACTACCAGCACTCGGAGAGCAGCTACCAGCTCTACCAGCTCCACGGCGAGGAGCTGCCCACCTACGAACAGGCCAAGGCCCACTCCCAGTACCTGGCTCAGCATTGGTCGACCACCACGGGCCCCCACAAGCAGCTCCGCGAGGGGACACTCCTGCGCGATGGGGACTACCGTGCGGCGGAGGAGGAGCTGATTGAGTTGAAGCGAGGGCACGTGCGGTCGCTCAGCGAGCGTCTCCTGCAGCTGTCTCTGGAGAGAAATTGTGCCATGGCGAAGTCAGAGGCGGTGAAGAGCTCCTCACATAGCTACCCAGAGCTGGGTTACTACGCACCCCCACAAGGCCTCCAGGACAAACGCAGCCCACACCCAGAATACTCATCGGTTACCATCATGACCCAAGGTTATATGCCCATCCACGCTCAAGAGCCCCAGTGTGTGTACAGGGACATGCCCCAGCCACTCCAGATCCACCAGCACAGGTACTAAGGCATTACAGCAATCGTGTGTGTGTGTTGCCCATACAGTGAGATCATGCAAAGGTGTACCAATGGTTTGATTGTCATTGCCCTTAATCAACAGCCATCACACATTTCATAGTGTGTTAATTTCTGTGGGCAAAGCTGTACGCATAATGGACTTCAAGCCATGTGTCATTGGCTATGTGTCATCGGTGCCTTGCATTCCAAACCTCCTAACAAACATTGTGAATCATTACATGCGCAGGTTGGAATTCCAATTGCCTTTCTGAGAACACTTTACAAGCCAACCGACCTAGGGTGGAGTTGATGTGTTCATTCTAATATAGGGTGGTTGTTATACCTGGGAGGCCTAACAAATGTAGGTTGTTCACATGACCACGGTTCTATGAGCTAAGGGGCTAGGGTAGTCATACTCATTGAAAGACCGTAGTAGTTGTACATCTTTGGATATCTAGTGAGATCAACAACACACGTCCCTCCTCACAGGTATGCGGCCCCAGCCCAGCAGCAAGCGGAGGCCTGCTACGGCGTGTTCACTAGTCTGCCCCCTGGTGGCGTGGAGGAGCCCAGGCAGACGGAACTGCTGATGCTGGACAATGAGAGGCTGAGACAGGAGCTGGAGGGCCACCGAGAGAAGGCCTGCCGCATCCACAAGGTGAGAATCATTCTCCTTTTAGTCCCTCTCGACGATGGCGACACTACATTGGAATGGTTTGTGCTGCAGGAAGGACTGATGTTAGTTTTGGAGGACCGATTCATGAGATACAGGACAGGTGCATATCAGACTTTCTTTCACATTTTCCTTGGTCACCAATGCATGATGAACTTTGAGTTGCACACAACACGTGTAACTTCTCAAGTTTGCATGCCCACACTGAATAGCAAAGTACTGAAGTCCGCAACATGTGCCACTTAATGAAGGGAATTGAGGAAACACAAGCCAAATAGCAGATAGCTTGTGTACAGCTACCCCAGACACACTGTATATGGGTAATCATTACAACAGCTGCTACCATTGGCTGTAGATAGAGACCCCATAGAGCCCAGCGGCTGTTACTGTGTCCACACTTCCTGCATTGTTCTGCAGACGGAGGACGTGTGTGTATGTGCTTGTGTCCTTCCAGAGAGGCCATATATTTTCGGTCCTACCCAGGGCATGTCAGACAGCAGTCGATGGGGTTGTGACCCCTGGCTCAGAGTGCCGAGACAGAGACATTCTGCTAGACGTGGCAGGTGGCAGGTCTACTGTGTGTTGAATTTGAAAGGACTCTATTGTACTTTCATCCCACTGCATTTTCACTTTTCATCCATCATCCTGTTGTTTTGTTTTTTTAAACTTTCATCCTCTTTTTACTTTCATCCTCTTTAAACCCCTGTTTGTGTTCATCTCTTTTGTAATGTTTATTTGATTGAGGCCCAGGGCCCCTTTTATTGGCCAGCTCATAAAATGTTCCTGACAGAAATATTTACTCCCCTTGACAGAACCCCATGCAAGTATGCTATTGTCTGCTATTATACATCAAGATGGTGGCAACAACACTAACTGATAAGACGTCACCCATTTCTCTTGGTAGATGCCATAGAGCTAGATGGAGGACTCTTCTTTAAAATGGTGGAAGCCCTCGATGGCAATGTCCATGCTAAAACGGGTTATGTCCATCTTTCTATCTCTATGGTAAATGCATAGACACTGCTGCTCTCCTGTGGAGTTACGTCACCCCGTCCCTCATGCTCCCTCAGCCTTAAAGAATGCTAATTAGTGGGGTTGGAAAGTTTCCCCGGACTGTTGGGCCACAGACCTGAGTAGACATGCCCGAGGGGCTGCTGTAATGGTGGGCGTCTCTACTTCTCCACTTCTTTGCCTGTTTCTGTTTCCACAGCACAGGCACAGGCATGCACACCTTTCCCACACTGGCAACCCGCCCAGACCTCTCTCTCTGTCTCTGTCTGTGTGAGTGAACTACCCACACCTGGAAAACAAGCGTGGCTGTTAGCTCCCAGGAATGCAGATATAAATCAGTCACACACACACAGGGAGTGGTGTTTGCTCAAATTCCTCTGTATTATACTTGTGTAGTGTATACTGTATATACACAGTATGTAGGCTATGTGCCCACATGTACGGAATGTGCTCCCAGGTATATTTATGAATGTGTATAGACATGTCTATGTGCTGTACTGCATGTATACAGTACTATGCCTGAACCAACCCCCCCGATCTCCAAAACATAAATACACTACCAGTCAAACACTTGGACACACCTACTCATTCAAGGGTTTTTCTTTATTTTTACTATTTTCTGCTTTGTAGAATAATAGGGAAGACACCAAAACTATGAAATAACACATATGGAATCATGTAGTAACCAAAAAAGTGTTAAACAAATATATTTTATATTTGAGATTCTTCAAATAGCCACCCTTTGCCTTGATGACAGCTTTGCACACTCTTGGCATTCTCTCAACCAGCTTCACCTGGAATGCTTTTCCAACAGTCTTGAAGGAGTTCCTACATATACTTAGCACTTTTTTGGTTACTACATGATTCCATATGTGTTATTTCATAGTTTATTCTACAACGTAGAAAATAGTAAAAATAAAGAAAAACCCTTGAATGAGTAGGTGTGTCCAAACTTTTGACTGGTAGTGTATATTAAACCAACAAACAAGATGGCTGACCAAAAATGTCCTTCCTTCTCTCTGTCCATTCAGTTGGAGCAGGAGGTCCAGAGGGTTTCGGAGGCCTATGAGACTCTGCTGCAGGGCAGCTGTAAGAGGGAGAGCCTGGAGCAGACCTTGAGGAGCAGACTGGTGGACAAGATCAGCAGGCTGCAGGACTTCAACAGAGACCTCCAAGGTAAGGACTACAAATACCACAAGCTCTCTGGTTTGTTAGACATTGACTGGCCAGGCTTGTTTGTATTTCGTTTATGCCCTGAAACTGGTCCAAAACCATTTTTGAGGATTATATTGGTTTATATTAGTGTGGGACTGGTGGCATGGAAACCTTTTCCCAAATCAGTTTTAGTGTAAGTGTATAGCAGTTAAGAAATGCTTCCAGTTTTCCTAAACTTTTAAATATTTGCATTACAGAAAGCCTGGCGAATGCCAGAACACACGCCGCCAAAGATGTGGAAGCTGCCGAACACAACCAGCACATCATGACCAAACTGCTCGAGCAAAGTAAGTGTCACCCATTCCGTCTCTCTCACACCACCCCGAGTCTTAGACCTTCAGCCATGTCACAGGATTGGAGCATAGCACTGAACCCTATACCCAAGCTACATCCTCTATGCAGGAATTTCCATTGCATAACCTCCGCTTATCTGGTGAGAACGCCTCAACAGTAAACACAGGTAGTCTAGCGGTTAGAGCGTTGGGCAGTAACTGAAAAGTCGCTAGTTCGAATCCCAGAGCAGACGAGTGAATTGGTCCATGTGCCTTTGAACAAGGCACTTAACCCTAATTGCTTCAGGGTCGCCGCTGATAATGGCTGACCCTAAACTTGACTCCCCTCTCTGAGGGTGTCTCGGGAGTTTGGATATGGAAAAAACACATTTCCATTTCACACATGCGTATACTACACACTTCTACATGTGTGAACTAGGGCAAATATAAGCACCCACCTAACCATTATAATTTATTGCTATAGGAAAGGGAACTACTAATGAGAAAATACCATTGAACTAACATCAGGTTCCTGGTGGTTGTTGATTTACGTTGTCTATTTAAGCAGTGGGCCTTTCCCAAGGCTTGATGAGAGATAGGGTTGGAGGAATGTTTCTTGTTAAGTGGGTCAAAGGGATGGGGGCGTGTACCTTCCTGTTCCTCCCCCTTGACATTCCACGAGTGCTTGGGCAAATGATGGCTGAATCCTGGGACGTATTAGCGGGGTTAGAGCGATGGTGGTGTGATGGCTTAAGACAGTCTAAGCTCTCATTTTCACCTTCGAAATAGCTCCATGTGGCCTTAGACTGAGACTGGTTTTCATGTCTCGTGTCCAGCGCAGTACACAACACTAGCTTTTCACTGATGTATCTCCTAAATGTATCCTATGTGTGAATGTTGTACAGTTTGTAGCTTTTTGGTTATACCATATCTAACCTTTTCCCCCTCTTCTCTTCCCCTCCCCTCTTCTACTTTCTCCTCCCCTCTTCTCCCCTCTTCTCTTCTCCCTTCTTCTCCTCCCTCTCCTCTTCTACTTTCTTCTCTTCCCCTCCCCTCTTCCCCTCTTCTCTTCTCATTCTTTCCTCCCATCAGACGAGGAGCAGCAGTTTGAGCGTGAGCGCGCAGAGCGAGAACTCCAGCGGCTCCGTAACTCCGCCGAGGAGCAGGGCCTGAGGGTGGAGCAGCTGGAGGAGGCCCTGGAGGCCCAGCGGTGCAAGGGCCGGCAGCTGGAGGAGGAGCTGCGGCGGAAGCGGGCCTACGTGGAGAAGGTGGAGCGGCTGCAGAGCGCCCTGGCTCAGCTGCAGACCACCTGCGAGAAGCGTGAGGGCCTGGAGATGAGGTTGAGGACACGCCTGGAGCAGGAGCTGAAGAGCCTGAGGGCGCAGCAGAGGCAGTCTCACCCACCGGGCGTGACGGTGGGCTCGCTGCACGAGCATCTGAGGGAGAGAGAGGAGCGTATCCTAGCCCTGGAGGCGGACATGGTGCGCTGGGAGCAGAAGTACTTGGAGGAGAGCACCATGAGGCAGTTTGCCATGGACGTGGCCGCCACCGCCGCCGCTCAGAGGTGAGGGTCAGAGGTTAAACGTTAGGGGATAGATCGCTGAAGGGTTGTGTTCTGTATGCACATACAGAAGAAAACATTTTCAAAACATGTAGTCTAAATACGTTTTTATACTTTACATATTTCCTGCATCCATTTCCTAAAGGAATGTATTTTCTCCGTTCCAGAGACACAACCATCATCAACCATTCTCCCTGCCACTCTTCCAACAACAGCTTCAATGAGGACCTGCCTGTAGCTGACTACAGAAACCAGGAGATGGAAAACCGGTATGAAGATGACGCATTTAAAAAAAATAAATGATTCTTAATTTATAATATTGCTGTTATGACACTTTCTATGCATCTAAGTCTAATGTACTTTGTTGCATCAGATGGCAATGATCAGAGAGACACCATTTGTCTAATCTGACTCCATATTTATCTTGTCTATAGGATCCGTGCTCTCTACACCCAAATCCTGGCGAAGGATGCTGTCATTAATATCCTCCATCAGCATTTGCACCAGGAACAGATCAAGAAGGATGGCTCTTGTCTGCCCACCACCACGTACACTCCTGTCAGCACGGCCAGCTACACCAGCATAGGCAAAGGTAAGGATGAGGGTCAGAGATGAAAAACCTCATAACACCTTGTTAACTATTACTCAAGGGGTCCCTCAGGGCTCTGTTCAGGGGCCACTGTTGTTCTCTACATACATGCGACATAATCAAATATGAAGTAAGGAGTTATTGTCAAAGATAATTATAATGGACATTGAAGTGGATTGAGGATAGAATGAGAGCACCTGTTTATCAATGAAATGCGTGCCAGTGGCTGATATCTTTCATGTTCTGTGTTGTAGGTAAGAGTCTGTCAGACGACCAGACTGCTCTCTCTCCTCTCCTGTGCTCCTCCGCAGCTCACCCCAGCCAGAACTGTGGATCAGAGGATGGAGCTAAGGCCAAAGAGCCGGCCACTGGTTGTAAGGTCAGCATTGGTGAGTAGTCTACACACACACACACATTCACCCAAACCGTTCTCTGTAACTGCATCACATGCTGTGCCAGGGCAGTCATTAATTTACCAAACATACCCCCATAGAACAAGCCAATTGGCGATGGCTCTGTAGGTCAGAGGTCATCAGTGGGCTGCCGGAATGTGCTATGTTGTCGCACCTAGCCCCGAGGATTGACTGCACTCATTTACCTGAATGGATCATCCCAATGTGGAAACGTCAGCATGTTTCTTTGGTTTCAGATGATGTACTTTAACTGTGGATAATTTTTCCACTGCTCCCACTCCTAACACATTCCTCTAATCATTTGCCCTCTTCTGTTTTCAAGACGACGCTGCTGCACAACAACATAATGGGTTCAAGGAGGCGTTAAGAGGCCCGGATGACTTGGAGGCAGAGGCAGTGGAAATATTCATTTGACGAAGTCAGACTTTTGATCCTTGACGAGATTCACTCGAGGGGTAGTGAACTCTCGGAAGCTGTGCAGAGCAATGGTCAGAGTTCCTCTGAAAAACGGACAGAAGACAAGAATGTTGAAGAATGAGAGGGGAATGTGTGGAAAAAGGACTTGTGTTTTCACATTTAGAGGGGAGCGGTGCTCTTTCTCTCTTAGCCAGGTGGCTGCAGGCTAGCCGTCTTGGTATATGAGACTGTGAAACTTTCGAGGTACTTGGGACAGTATTTCAGTTTTGTAACGGGAAACATACCACTGTACTGTCAGTGTATGTCAAAGTATTTATATTTGCTGTGTACAACGAGTTCAGGAACTTCATATTATTTTTAAAAATCTGATCCGTTTTTTCACGTTCCCAAATATTAACTGAAAGCTTCACGCTTTTCCAGATAAATTCTACAGACAAGGTTATCTTTGTGGACTTTTGACCGGCATTCCCTCCCCACGCAAAAATGTGCCCACAATCTGGCCACATTCCTGTGCCATGGAATTCTTCAGAGTTAGGAAAACAACTCTCCCATCTCCATAATTTAATAAAAATGCCAAGCAATCTTAATGTTCATATTTTCATTGGCCGTATTCCCTAAGCCCCAGTAGTCTTCTCTGCCACTGGAGGCTGGTGGCACCTTGATTGGGGACTGGGTCGTGGTAATGACTGGAATGGAATGGTAACAAATACGTCAAACACATGGTTTCCACTAGTCTCCACAGGTTTAGATGTAGTCGTGATACAGTATGCAATATATAGTCTGGTTTTTCAATTCCGATTTCTAAACACGAGGTCGGAGAGACTATTCTCAACCGGGGAGGGTGAAGAGTTTCTTGTTTTATTGCTTTTCACCAACTGTTATTTTGTATTATTATTTTCCAAATATGTTTGTATTTCCTGATGTGGTGAATCCGCTGGTCAGATTCACCATATTGATTAAGCTGCAAACTACACCATTTGGTTTTCGTTTAATGTGAGCCTTTTTCCGAACTAACAGGTTAATATATTTTATACAGACGTTTCTATAATTATTTTAGATATGTATTGCTATGAACAGGATGCCAAAGATTATTTTTGTGTGTGTTGTAATTTATGTGCAGACAATCATGGTTATGTCCAGCTGTCCAACAGACAAGGCGTTGACCTCAAGCAAAGACATTTCTGTGAACTCCTAACAATATGAAGGTTGTGAATTTGAATTCAAACATTTCATAAAGCAATAAAATATAATATAATATATAGCTCATGTTACATTGACATTTTTTCTCCTTTTGGTTGGAGTTCAAATTTTCAATTGAAAAATGCGAACTATGTTGGCGGGTCTTTTGACAAACCTTTTCTTTCCCTCACTTTACCTCTTGTCTTCGCTTGACACGTTAATTCCTCCCAGAGAGGGAGAGAAACCAAGCAAGAGAGAGAGCATGAGGGCTCTCGTTAGTTAATGAATGCCAGCGATGCATTGTTTAGGCTCAGCATTCTCCAGTGGCCAGCTCTCATGTTCTCTCTGCACTTTTAAGAGCATGCTTGACATGGATAGCATTCTTTAAAGGGACATGTAATCATATAAATAACAAAAAGGTTTAGCAACTGATCCTGGTTGAAGTTTCCACGCACAACAAAATACAGACTACACCTATAGTAACTCTGAGTGCTTTACCACCCCTGTGTGTGCCTCTACAGTGTGTACAGTTTTGAGTCGGGTCTGTTTATATAAATAAGGATATATGAGCCTTCTGTCATTCGATTTCATTATTCTCTGTTGGATGACATTCATATTCCAGTCACCCTGCTCAATGACCACGTTTACATGAGCACAGTATTCCGGATAGTAGCTCATAAGTATCCCTGTATCCACGTATAAACAGAATGTTCCTCATTTAAGTATATAGGTTAAATGGAATAGTAACTGAAATATGGACACTGACTGCATGCCTATAACCTCTCACATGTAGCTTCATTTAATTTTAACTCCTGTAGAATTATGCATTTCTTGCAGTGAAATTATCCAACAAATGTTAATTTTGTCTCGTGAACAGGAATGGAGAAATACGATTTATTTCATTCAGCATCTCTTGAGAAAATGCGAATGATCGTGTAATGTGTTATCTTTGACACTGTTATATAAGCAGACAGTATTTAAACCACATAAAATATGCACCCAAGACAAACTGAAGTCTTATCAGAAACGTGTTCCGTTGTTTTCTCAGCCTTTCATTTCCTTAAAACCGGTCAAACTGATAACATTTGGATATTTTGCACAGGACCAATCTTTCCACTGTTTTGGAGTTATTGCGTTTTCTCCCCGGTCCCTAAACGAAACAGACAACTTTACCGGTGTCAACTAGATTACTAATACATTCATTCTATCGATGTAAGACTGGCGAGCACTACTTTATTTAGTCTTCTGGGGCAACAAGTTATGACAGAAGAGAAGCTACATGTATCTATAACTATAGTTGACAAACAAATGGACTAACAAATGCCGGAAATTATAATATGGCCTACCAAATGTAGGAAATAATAAGCAGAAACTGTCTAAATTAGGGTTGAAAGTGGCCAATAGTAAATTATAGTAAATAAATTATATATAGCCAGGTGGTAAAAGCACATAGCTGTATTCATTTATATCCACTAGATGGCACTGTCCCTTTAAGAGATCCATAAATAATGTGTGCAAGCGGTTATGGGATTGCCCATGTGCAGTGTGCAAGAGTGAGAGCAAGCAATTACATTTACATTTACATAATTTAGCAGACGCTCTTATCCAGAGCAACTTACAAATTGGTGCATTCACCTTATAGCCAGTGGGTTAACCACTTTACAATATGTTTTCTTTTTTTCTTTCTTTGGGGTGGGGTAAGGGGGGGTAGAAGGATTACTTCATCCTATCCCAGGTATTCCTTAAAGAGGTGGGGTTTCAAGTGTCTCCGGAAGGTGGTGAGTGACTCCGCTGTCCTGGCGTCGTGAGGGAGCTTGTTCCACCATTGGGGTGCCAGAGCAGCGAACAGTTTTGACTGGGCTGAGCGGGAACTGTGCTTCCGCAGAGGTAGGGGGGCCAGCAGGCCAGAGGTGGATGAAGGCAATGCCCTTGTTTGGGTGTAGGGACTGATCAGAGCCTGAAGGTACGGAGGTGCCGTTCCCCTCACAGCTCCGTAGGCAAGCACCATGGTCTTGTAGCAGATGCGAGCTTCAACTGGAAGCCAGTGGAGTGTGTGAAGGAGCGGGGTGACGTGAGAGAACTTGGGAAGGTTGAACACCAGACGGGCTGCGGCATTCTGGATGAGTTGTAGGGGTTTAATGGCACAGGCAGGGAGCCCAGCCAACAGCGAGTTGCAGTAATCCAGACGGGAGATGACAAGTGCCTGGATTAGGACCTGTGCCGCGTTCTGTGTAAGGCAGGGTCGTACTCTCCGAATGTTGTAGAGCATGAACCTACAGGATTGGGTCACCGCCTTGATGTTAGCGGAGAACGACAGGGTGTTGTCCAGGGTCACGCCAAGGCTCTTCGCACTCTGGGAGGAGGACACAACGGAGTTGTCAACCGTGATGGCGAGATCATGGAACAGGCAGTCCTTCCCCGGGAGGAAGAGCAGCTCCGTCTTGCCGAGGTTCAGCTTGAGGTGGTGATCAGTCATCCACACTGATGTGTCTGCCAGACATGCAGAGATGCGATTCGCCACCTGGTTATCAGAAGGGGGAAAGGAGAAGATTAGTTGTGTGTCGTCTGCGTAGCAATGATAGGAGAGGTCATGTGAGGATATGACAGAGACAAGTGACTTGGTGTATAGCGAGAATAGGAGAGGTCCTAGAACTGAGCCCTGGGGCACACCAGTGGTGAGAGCACGTGGTGCGGAGACAGATTCTCGCCATGCCACTTGGTAGGAGCGACCGGTCAGGTAGGACGCAAACCAAGAGTGAGCCGCGCCGGAGATGCCCAACTCAGAGAGGGTGGAGAGGAGGATCTGATGGTTCACAGCATCAAAGGCAGCAGACAGGTCTAGAAGGACAAGAGCAGAGGAGAGAGAGTTAGCTTTAGCAGTGTGGAGAGCCTCCGTGACACAGAGAAGAGCAGTCTCAGTTGAATGACCAGTCTTGAAACCTGACTGGTTTGGATCAAGAAGGTCATTCTGAGAGAGATAGCAAGAGAGTTGGCTAAAGACGGCACGCTCAAGAGTTTTGGAGAGAAAAGAAAGAAGGGATACTTGTCTGTAGTTGTTGACATCAGAGGGATCGAGTGTTGGTTTTTTGAGAAGGGGTGCAACTCTCGCTCTCTTGAAGACGGAAGGGACATAACCAGCGGTCAAGGATGAGTTGATGAGCGAGGTGAGGTAAGGGAGAAGGTCACCGGAGATGGTCTGGAGAAGAGAGAAGGGGATAGGGTCAAGCGGGCAGGTTGTTGGTTGGCCGGCTGTCACAAGTCGCAAGATTTTATCTAGAGAGAGAGGGGAGAAAGAAGTCAAAGCATAGGGTAGGCAGTGTGAGCAGGACCAGCAGTGTCATTTGACTTAACAAACGAGGATCGGATGTCGTCAACCTTCTTTTCAAAATGGTTGACGAAGTAATCCACAGAGAGGGGGGAGGGGGAGGAGGATTCAGCAGGGAGGAGAAGGTGGCAAAGAGCTTCCTAGGGTTAGAGGCAGATGCTTGGAATTTAGAGTGGAATACCAGTGCTCTCAGAACCACGTTGTGGAGTTGATGATAACGTTATTTGAAGCTGCTGTATGGGCGAGATGAGGATCTACTTTTCCATGTGGGGTTAGGGTATCACGTGAATGGTGTGTTTAAAGCAGAGCCACTACCGTTTATGCATTTCACTTTGTACTTATTGTACTCAGATTGTTTTTATGCACTTTACTAACAGATTTATTTCACTTGATTGTGATTTAGACTGAACTTTACTTTATGGAGACTTCACCTTGCAGTGATTTCCCTTCTACATTATCCTATATTAAATTTAAGCTTCGACAGAATAAACAACCCCAAATTAATTTGTGTCCTGTGCTGGGTTTACTTTCGCCAGGCTACACATTTTGGTACCAGGAGTGGAGTTCCGATAGCTTTGTTAGGGTAGTAAAGTGCATAATTACGGTAGTGGTGAAGAGTGGTACGGGACCAGAGAGATCTGACGAGGGACGGTGCCAGGGGATCTGAGAACGGGCAGTGAGGCCTGCCTGGGGTTGCTGTGGAAATTCTGTAACCAGACTGCCGGGATAGATGCTGGGTTTACTTTACAGGCTATATATAGTAGGCTAAATTATTATGGAATTATTATGGTGGATCGAACTGCGCAGGTAGCCTACTTTTTGAAGGGATTTGTTTGACAGTCAGATGAAAACATCATCACACAACACCCATGATATGCGAAACTGAGCCTGCGCAGACCGCAAAAACAGCAGTCAACGGGATAAGATGTTTACATGCCACAGTATCCCATCTTAGATCAGCATACCCAGGCATCTTTTCCGGGTTTCTCATATCCGGAATAAAACCTTTTTTGTGTTATTGTAAACGGGATATGATGTTTATATGAGTCAACTCAAAAACAGAATAGTTGGTAGAGCATGGCGTTTGCAACGCCAGGGTTGTGGGTTCGATTCCCACGGGGGGCCAGTTGTGAAAAAAATAAAAAAAAATAATAATAATGTATGCACTCACTAACTGTCTAACTGTCTCTCTGGATAAGAGCGTCTGCTAAATGACTAAAATGTAAAATGTAAAATGTATAATGGGAAAAAAAACTTTCCACGCTAAACCTTCATACCATAACCGCTAACCGCTACCCTCAGCCTACATCGTTGTCAGCATATTAGCTAACATTAGTCAACATATCTACTAGAACTAACGTGTTAGTAAACCCACTACAATCATGCAATACAGTTTACAGCAAGCAGTTTAGCAGTTACACCGGTGGGCCCTAATAGCAATACATTTATAAAACCGAACGCTTACCTTGACTTGGAAGAGTTCCAACATTGGATAGCCTTAGCCAGCTAGCTAACATAAATAGCATCCTCTCTGTTTGAGCTGGGTGTTTGAGTAGGCTAAATTAGCTAGCTGCATTAGCGAGCTAAGTAAGTGGAAATGAAAGTTAAAGAAAATACAACAAAATCTCTCTCTCTCTCTCTCTCCATCTCTCTGAAATTAATTTGTTCAAAACTGTTCAACTACTGTCTTTCTCTCTCTTTAAGTCAACTACTAACCACATTGTATGCACTGCAGTGCTAGCTAGCTGTAGCTTATGCTTTCAGTACTATATTCATTCTCTGATCCTTTGATTGGGTGGACAACATGTCAGTTCATGCTACAAGAGCTCTGATAGGTTGGAGGACGTCCTCCGGAAGTCGTCATAATTACTGTGTAAATCTATGGAATGGGGTGAGAACCATGAGCCTCTGAGGTTTTTGTATTGAAGTCAGTGTACCCAGAGGAGGATGGAAAATAGCTGTTCTCCAGCTACACCATTTTTTCACATTTACATTTTTAGTCATTTAGCAGATGCTCTTATCCAGAGCGACTTACATTATCTTATTTTTTATATTTTTTATTTGTTTCATACTGGCCCCCCGTGGGAATCGAACCCACAACCCTGGCGTTGCAAACGCCATGCTCTACCAACATCCCTGCCGGCCATTCCCTCCCCTACCCTGGGCCAATTGTGCGCTGCCCCATGGGTCTCCCGGTCGCGGCCGGCTACGACAGAGCCTGGATTCGAACCAGGATCTCTAGTGGCACAGCTAGCACTGCGATGCAGTGTGTAGTATATTACAATTATGTCTTTGTTAAAGGTTTTTCATGAAGAAATGGAAGGTTGATTATTGCTATCCAGAGGGAAGGTTTTAGCGTGACGTCACCTATGACAGACAGGAAGTGGGTGGTAAGATACGGGGATTGAACAGTAGAGGGAGCTATTCAACTCTTGGAAGGCTATATAAAGGGGGGAGCGGTGACGAAGAGTTAGAATACAGCAAGATTTATTTGGGGTCTGGTTCTCCGGATATTGTGTCCGTACTTACGCTGGAACCTCGTGGTTTGAATAAAGGCCTTTGAACACGATCCAGCCTAAGCAGACTCCTTGATTGATGATAACACCTACGAATAACCTACACTACAAGTGCCTTAGACCACTGCGCCACCCACCATGGTGCTACCCCAGAGAGGGCGGTTGAGGCTACTGTACACCTTCATTGCAAAACAGTGTGCTTTAATCAGTTATTTGGTGACGTGAATATATTTAGTAAAGTTTTATCTAAATGTTTCACTATTTTTATGAAATTCACTGAGTAGGATGGTCCTCCACTGGTCAACAGTGAAATGACTGTATGACTGTTATGAATGGCTATGAATTTATGTTGACCTCCATGTATCCTGAGCTGTTCATACTTCTATGAGTTCCAGTTTCATCTGATTCATAGGGATGAATAAGGAACACACTTATCAGTTGCGCAACCGACCCACAGATACAGAGCTGTCGACAGTAATCAAGTCAGAAGCAATTGTCCATGATGTTGATTTTTTTCACACAGGCAATGTTACTGTCACAGATAGAACAATGAGCCAGATATTTCACCGGATGTACTGTATAATGTGAAGCATCCGGTTGGCGTTTCCACTCACTACCAAATTATGGTGATGAGAGGAAGCCCAGTGGGCCAGCAGTGGGAGAAGATGGAGCGAGATGGATTTTGGCCGACATCCTGCACATTTTCTCGTCTATGAAACATTTGATCTCTCCATACAGTTTTCTGTTTCCAAAACTATAATCTGTAACAAACAAACAGAGTGGACTGCGTTTTGTAGACTTTACCCTTTGCCAAAGTTTTTTAAAATTGCATTGTTTAGAAGGAATTAATTGAGTTATTGCACACACGCACTTCACAGTGTAGGCCTTTCCTAATGGAAATATGCAAATAAATGCAAAAATGTGCTAATAGGGTCTCACTAGCTTGTGCTTGTTCTGCCAACTATGATTAATTTGCTCCCATTGGAAATGACAGGCTCTGGTCTATCTTGGGTTAGTTATAAAAAATATTTGGTACTGTGGGTTGGTTGATAGTTATATAGAGGTTGGATGTTTAAAGCACCTCAACAAGCATGGACTTGGCAAGGCCCTCCCTTATGTAAGCCCATGCAGGAAATGAGATGGCAAGATCGGTCTGATTAGATAGGAGCGGGAAAGCTTCTATGGGAGCACAGGAACTGGTGGTATGCGCACGGCTATCAATCTTACTTACGAACTGAGTGAGCTTTTCTTCCCCCTTCCACTGACAGTAGTTTGAGGAGCCGCCAACATTCCTTCTGATTCTCTGAGAGGCAGTTGGCATGTTTCAACTAAGGTTCTCTTTCCTGGCTTTTACATGATGAAGAAAGATCGGAACGATGACGGGGTCATGGGGTGAAATTCCGCAATGGGGCTAGCATGTCAGGAGACGTCAGGGAAAATGTATTTTGACGTTTTGTTTTCTTCTTCTGTTGCTCAACGACTTGAAAGCTCTGCTTCGACCTCAGCCAATTGAAAGCGCTTCTTCGACTTCAGCCAATTGAAAGCTCTTCTTCGACCTCAGCCAAATGAAAGCTCTTCTTCAACCTAAGCCAATTGAAAGCTCTTCTTCAACCTCAGCCAATTGAAAGCTCTTCTTCAACCTCAGCCAAATGAAAGCTCTGCTTCGACCTCAGCCAATTGTCATTAGAGGATCACATCGGTTGTGTTAAACACGGAGATATAATATTTGTACACTTTCTGTTTTTGTAGCATTTGTTGCTTCTCGGGCCCTTTACTGTTTTACAACACATTCCTAATAGTTCAGAAGATGTTTTGTAGTTTGAGGGCTTAGAATACTGATGGGAAACACTAATATAAGAGCAGTGGATTGAGAGGGAAGAGTTTTGGAAGTCAAACCGAGCTGAGCCAAGCTGTGCTAGGCTGGCCGGGTTACGCATCCACCATAGTTGCTGGAACCATGCTAAAAAGGACAATGTGTAAAGAAAATACCCAAGCCAGCACAGTACGGTTTGGGTCGGCCCTATGGTGTGAATCAGGCACTAGATATTAGAGATCAGTCTTTACATTGAGCCAATCACCATGTGTTTCTGTTATGGGTCATTAGATGCACTAGGCCCTAAGGCAGGGTTTCCCAACTGGCGGTGGTTTTATTTGGCCCCTCAAGCTTTCTGAGCAACATTTTTTGAACAAATATAAAACCTTCTGAACATAGAAACTTGCTAAGATGGTCAAATGTAATACATCTTTAATACTGGTAATCATAATGTAATCAGTTGTCAGCTGTCAAATCATATGGCTGCGATTTGATAAATGTTTGTAATGCAATTTTATGGGGGGGGGGGGGGGGGGGGGGGTACGCACATGTGGGCACGCAGACTCGAGAGCAACTGCGGCCCCTCATGATGAGTTCAGATTTCTTGTGGCCCCACCCCCATCAAAGTTGCCCCATCCCTGGTCTATCTTAATACTGTATATAAGGGAGATGGAGTTGACAGGTTATAATTGTAACCATGGTGAATTCAATATTGTTTATAAATCTATCAAAAGTAGAAAACTTTTCAGACCATGAGTTTTCTTCCATGAGGGGAATATTTCCCCTTATAAAATTCCCCTAAATTTAATTTGTTTTGTCAAATAATGAAACAACTATAAAAATGAAATTTCCCTGCCAGACAACGGTTGTCCCGACTTTCAAGAATCCCTGTATGACAAGAAGTGCTGTGAAAGTACAGTATAATCCTTGAAAGGGGAACGCGATCTAAAAGAGAAAAAATAACATTAATTGTTCATTTATTTATATTTCAAATTATGTATATTTCAGCCTACTGCCTTTGTCAAGGGATGGGTTGGTTGGAATGCTGTGAAGCAATATCATTTCCAGTCATCTATGTTTTATGCATGCACAAACCAGTTGGAATGTGTCATATTTACATCTTCCAAACACAGATGTCCAATAAAGTCCACATGCAGCGCTCTAGTGGGGCTGAGTTTATAGTAGGTTGTTGTGGTACTTTCAGTGGTGAGATTGACTCACTCTCCCAAGGGCAGACATTTCCAGTATTGATTAATGGACATCTGGAACAACTTTCAGAGCCCAGGTCTGCTCCAGCTAATAGGGATTTCTAAAACACCCAAAGGAGAAATGGATTTGACGTCACCGCGCGCCATGTTTTTCTTGTTGTCGACCCAAAACATATTTTGGACCTTGGGTAATTCAGGTGTAATGTGTGATGGTGGCTTTAGAGACGCAGGGAAGTAACTCGCCCCACCTATTAGCCTACTAATGTCACGGATTCAGCCGAGGCTGCTCCTCCTCCTTGCTCGGGCAGGCTTCGGCGTTCGTCGTCCCCGGAGTACTAGCTGCTGCCGATCGATGTTTCGGTGTTTGTCTAGTTTAGTCTGTATTTTTTACACCTGTTCCCCATTATGTTTCATTGTATGCCCTATATTTACCCCTGTCTCTCATTTGGGATTTGTGTGTGATTGTTTCTTTGTTACATGTGTCATTGGTGAGCGGGTTAGTTCCTCCCTGTGTGGAGGTATTCTGTGTCGTGTTCTTTACTTATTTAGTAAAGTAAGTTTCTTCGATTTCTGTGTCCTGCGCCTGACTTCTTCCACCGCATTTCACTGACACTCGTGACAGAATCACACACCACGACATGGAGTCAGCAGGAGCGGCGGTGCCAACGGGATCACTGGAGGAGCGCGTTTTACAACAGGCGGCTATGATCCAGGATCTTGGCACCGCCATGTAAGGGGTGATGAACACCTTGAGGCGATGGGAAAGAGGAGGTTTGCCCACACCTCCTCCAACGATACCACCACCATCAGCCATACCCATCGTTCCACCTCTGGAGTCCAGTGGGATTCGGCTCTCACTCCCGAGGGCTTATGATGGCACCGCGGCCGGGTGTCAGGGTTTCCTGCTCCAAGTGGAACTCTACCTGGCAACCATCCACCCGGCGCCCTCGGGATACGAGAGCGTGTCCGCCCTCATCTCCTGTCTGTCCGGCAAGGCACTGGAGTGGGCCAACGCCGAGTGGGGGGGAATAGACGCCGCTACAGTAAACTATGCAGAGTTCACCCGCCGCTTCAGGGCGGTGTTCGATCATCCCCCAGAGGGGAAGGCGGCGGGTGAGCGTCTGTTCCACCTCAGACAGGGGAAGAGGAGCGCGCAGGAGTTCGCACTGGACTTCCGGACTCTGGCTGCCAATGCGGGATGGAATGAGAGGGCCCTCATCGACCACTACAGGTGCAGCCTAAGGGAGGACGTTCGTCGAGAGTTGGCCTGCAGGGACACCAACCTAAGTTTCGATCAGCTGGTGGACATGTCGATTCGCCTAGATACCCTGTTGGCTACCCGCGGACGTCCGGAGTTGGGGCCGTCCATTCCATCCCCCAGCACTTCCGAGCCGAGCCCTATGGAGCTCGGGGGTGCTGGTGCTAGGGAGACTAGGAGAGAGACCAGGAGAGAGGCCGTCCCCTGCACCAACTGTGGCCGCAGAGGACACACTGCGGTTCGGTGCTGGGGAGGGTCTTCTAGGAATCGAGGCAGTAGGCAACGCACTGATGAGTCATTCCAGGTGAGTAAGCACCCAACTCACCCAGAGCTCTCTGTTGTACATATGTGTATTAAAGTTGTGTTTCCTGAGGTTTCTTCTCACTCCCAGCAAAAAGCGCTAGTAGATTCAGGCGCAGCTGGGAATTTTATCGATCGCCGGTTCACATATAAGTTAGGGATCCCTATTGTACCAGTCGATGTGCCCTTCCCCATCCATGCCCTAGATAGCCGTCCTTTGGGGTCGGGATTGATTAGGGAGGTCACAGCGCCACTTAAGATGAAGACGCAGAAGGGCCATGAGGAGATTACACAGTTGTATTTGATTGACTCTCCTGCATTTCCCGTGGTGTTGGAGCTTCCCTGGTTAACATCTCATGACCCCAACATTTCATGGCAACAGAGGGCTCTCAAGGGATGGTCTGATCAGTGTGTCGGGCGGTGTGTAGGTGTTTCCGTAGGTGCAACGACGGTGGAAAGTCCGAACCAAATGCCCACAATGCACATTCCTCCTGAGTATGCCGATTTGGCACTCGCCTTCTATAAGAAGAAGGCGACTCAATTACTACTTCATCGACAGGGGATTGTGCGATAGACCTCCAGGTAGGCGCTGCGCTTCCTCGTAGTCATGTGTATCCTCTGTCTCAGGAGGAGACGGCAGCTGTGGAGACATACGTCACCGAATCTCTGAGACAGGGATACATACGGCCGTCCACTTCCCCTGCGTCCTCGAGTTTCTTTTTTGTGAAGAAGAAGGATGGAGGTTTACGCCAGTGTATTGATTACCGTGGTCTCAATCAGATTACAATTAAATACAGCTATCCTCTCCCTCTGATTGCTAGTATGACGGAGTCATTACACGGGCGCGATTCTTCACAAAATTGGATCTCAGGAGCGCTTACAACCTGGTGCGCATTAGGGAAGGAGATGAGTGGAAGACAGCATTCAGTACCACCTCGGGTCACTATGAGTACCTCGTCATGCCATACGGTTTAATGAATGCTCCTTCAGTCTTCCAATCATTTGTGGACGAGATTTTCCGGGATTTGCATGGACAGGGTGTAGTGGTGTATATTGATGACATTCTAATATACTCCGCTACACGAACCGAGCATGTGTCCCTGGTACGTCGGGTGCTGGGTAGACTGTTGGAGCATGACCTGTATGTAAAGGCGGAGAAATGTCTGTTTTTCCAGGAATCCATCTCCTTCCTGGGACATCGGTTGTCCGCGTCAGGGGTGGTGAAGGAGGTGCAGCGGTTATTGGGTTTTGCCAATTCCTACCGGAGGTTTATCCGGGGTTTTGGACAGGTAGCAGCTCCCATCACCTCCCTGCTAAAGGGGGGCCCGGTGCGTTTGCAGTGGTCGGCTGAGGCGGACAGGGCGTTAAGACATCTGAAGGACCTGTTCACCTCGGTTCCGGTGCTGGCACATCCGGATCCCTCTTTGGCGTTCCAAGTTGAGGTGGATGCGTCCGAGGCGGGGATCGGTGCTATACTGTCTCAGCACTCGGGCATGCCTCCAAAACTCCGCCCCTGTGCTTTCTATTCTAAGAAGCTCAGTCCGGCGGAACGCAATTATGACGTGGGGGACAGGGAGCTGCTAGCGGTGGTTCAAGCCCTGAAGGTGTGGAGACATTGGCTTGAGGGGGCTAAACACCCTTTTCTCATTCTGACTGACCATCGTAACCTGGAGTACATCCGGGCAGCGAGGAGACTGAACCCTCGTCAGGTTTTCACCCTGAGAGTAATGGGCAGGTGGAGAGAGTAAACCAGGATGTGGGTAGGTTTCTGAGGTCCTATTGCCAGGACCGGCAGGAGGAGTGGTCGGGGTATATCCCCTGGGCAGAGATAGCCCAAAACTCACTCCGCCACTCCTCCACTAATCTTACGCCTTTTCAGTGTGTGTTGGGTTATCAGCCGGTCCTGGCACCCTGGCATCAGAGCCAGATCGAAGCTCCTGCGGTGGATGAGTGGTTTCGGCGCTCGGAGGAAACATGGAACGCTGCGCATGTCCATCTGCAGCGGGCTATCAGACGGCAAAAGGCGAGCGCCGATCGCCACCGCAGTGAGGGTCCGGTTTATGCACCGGGAGATCGGGTCTGGCTCTCGACCCGAAACCTGCCCCTTCGCCTGCCCTGCCGGAAGCTGGGTCGGTGGTTTGTAGGGCCATTTAAAGTCCTGAGGAGATTGAACGAGGTATGTTATAGGTTACAACTGCCCATTAATTACCGCATTAACCCCTCGTTCCATGTGTCTCTCCTCAGGCCGGTGGTAGCTGGTCCACTCCAGGAGAATGAGATACGAGAGGCTCCTCCGCCCCCACTAGACATCGAGGGGGCTCCGGCGTACTCAGTCCGTTCCATCGTGGATTCGAGGCGTCGGATGGGGGGTCTGCAGTATCTCGTGGAGTGGGAGGGGTACGGTCCGGAGGAACGGTGCTGGGTCCCTAGGAGGGACATCCTAGGTCCCTCCCTGTTGAGGGATTTCCACCGGAGTCATCCGACTCGCCCTGCTCCGCGTCCTCCTGGCCGTCCCCGAGGCCGGGGTCGGCACACGGCTGGAGCCGCGCGTCAAGGGGGGGGTACTGTCACGGATTCAGCCGAGGCTGCTCCTCCACCTTGCTCAGGCAGGCTTCGGCGTTCGTCGTCCCTGGAGTACTAGCTGCTGCCGATCGATGTTTCGGTGTTTGTCTAGTTTAGTCTGTATTGTTTACACCTGTTCCCCATTATGTTTGATTGTATGCCCTATATTTACCCCTGTCTCTCATTTGGGATTTGTGTGTGATTGTTTCTTTGTTACATGTGTCGTTGGTGAGCGGGTTAGTTCCTCCCTGTGTGGAGGTATTCTGTGTCGTGTTCTTTACTTTTTTTGTAAAGTACGTTTCTTAGAGTTCTGTGTCCTGCGCCTGACTTCTTCCACCGCATTTCACTGACACTCGTGACAACTAAAGCCAAAAGCTGTTAAAGAGCGACTGCCCCTAAAACCCAACTAATCCCTTTGAAAACGGCCTATGTGGCATCGATATGAGTCCAAAACATTTATTCTAGTGTCAAAATGTACTACAAAGTCTAAATAGGATCATTTTGGTATAAAGTCAGTTTCATCCAGTCTCGCTCAAAACAGAGTTTAGAACCTGTGAGTTCGTCACAATGGGTAACTGAAGGTTGGGTTTGGATTATATTTATGTCAACAATTCATGGCCCTGTTTGCCTATTAACACGTAGTGGCACCGTGTTTTCTGGGAAAGGACTGGGCGAGTTTGCTTTGAATGGCCCGGTGCCCCTGGTGGGCGGAAACCTCTCCTTAGGAGGACCAATGGAATGGTCGAAAATGAGCAAACCCTGTCCACCAAGGGCACTGGTTCACGCAAAACAAACTCTTCCCCAGACAAGTCAAGTGTGTTTAGTACTTGCCCTTACTGAGGAAATAGCTACTCTAGTGAAAATGGGCTTCCATAACCCTCATGAAACTACTCAAGATACACAAGTAGAGTTTTGTCATGTTCAGTAGGAAAACAGTAGTGTTTCCAGTAGTAAGTAGTAGGAGTTTTTACTAGTTGATGTTGATAGTAAATAAGTAGTCACAACACTACAGCCAGATTACACAGGTTTTTCGCAACCACTGAAGAAGACAAAACAGGAAGTAGTTGGTTGTTGTTAGCTAGCTTCTGTTGACAATCCCCAATGTCATCATCTTCCATCTTTCCTCATCCTGTCTTTCATAGCCCTTATTCTGGCACCATCTCTAAATTTAAACTTTCCTTTATGTTTTATGAATACCTTCATGTTGTTGTTTAGCCGTTAATATAACTTTTTACCACATCAAAAAGATTGCTGGCCAAATCGGTCTTGTGTTTAGCCTAGCTGTTTGCTAGCCCTATTGAAATGTAGCTATGTAGCCTCTGTTTTCGCTATGCTAGCTAATAAGTATGTGTGTTTGTATGCAAATGTACAGTATGTTCATATTGGTATACTTACCCATTCTACTTACCTCTTTTGTACAGGAGGCTGCTGAAGGGAGAACGGCTCATAATAACGGCCGGAACGGCGCAAATGGAAAGGCATCATCCCTCTCCTCCTCTCTGGCGCTCGTTGTCGCCAGTTCACTCACCATTACGCACACCTGCCACCATCGTTACGTGTACCTGCGCTTCATCAGACTCACCTGGACTCCATCACCTCCCTGATTACCTTCCCTATATCTGTCACTCCCTTTGGTTCCTTCCCCAGGCATTATTGATTCTGTTCCTGTGTTTCATGTCTGTACGCTGCTCGTGTTCCATGTTTTATTTATTATTAAATTCACTCCCTGTACTTGCTTCCCGACTCCCAGCGTACACATTACAGGAAACCATGTGTTTGATGTGTTTGATACCATTCTCCTCCAGTCAGTACCACAAGCCCGTTCTCCCCAATTAAGGTGCCACCAACCTCCTGTGCGTTTTGACCGTTTGCCAAGGAGGCCCTCGACATAAGACTGGAAGCCATTGTTTATCAAATGTTTTTCTGTGTTGTCTTTTTCTGTTAGCCGATGATTGATGATGATTTATAATTAGTCTCTTGTGCTTGTTTTTATATTCTAAAAGGTTAGGCGGTGGAGAAATGTGTCTGCAACAAAAAAGAGGATCTAAAGATAGTTAAATCAAAGCTGAATGAAGACAAGGTCTCAAAGGGATTAACAAAAAAGTGTAAATATGTAAAAACCAAATGTGCAATTACATTTGTATAAGCCTATTATTTATTGTTTGACGATATAACTACAGTTAGAAACTTGAGGAAATAACACGTGAACAGGCAAACAGTAAATATGTCCGTTTTCAATAGTAATTCAAAAGGGTTTATGTAGGAAATGAAAAAGGATCAGGAGCGATTCAGTAGTGACAACACTACACACAAACAAATTGCAGTAGTAATTCAATAACGGATTGATTCGGCACACAGCTGTAATGTGTAGACATGACGTAGTAATTCAATAGTGAACATGTAGGAATTGTCTATGTATGTGTAGGTTTTAAGTAGTAGATACTAAAAAGCTCAGTAGTTACCCAGTAGTCATTAGGGTAGAATGATGTAGTGATTTGAGTAGGAAATATCTAATGTTCACCAGTAGTGAAACGTCCCAATTTATCACTCATTACTACTGAAATTACTACATAAATCACTCTGAGCAGTAAAACCAGTAGGTTTTGTGTAGATGTTGTGTAATAGTGATGAGTTAATCAAGACCGGGCATTCAACTCACAGTTGATACAGTTTCCGCGGTAACATGTATTTACATGACTAGATGAAATGTTGAAACTAAGTTACAAGCTACTTTCATAGCAAAGTGTTGTAGAAGAGTGTCTTATAAAACACATTCCAGACACTGGCTCTTGCTATCTTGCCATAACTGATTTGACAGCGAGATAGCTGCAGCTGGCTATCCTATCTCCAGCTAGCTAGCTGCTGTCAGCTTGGCTAAACACAAGGTCAGCGCAGGCTTTAGCCTACACATAGAACTGAATTAGCTGAACATCTTGACATGGCAAGTCAGGAGGTGAGAAGTCCTCAACTTCAAAACGTTGTTCTCTCCGTATCGAAGCTAGCTTAGCTTAACTCGCTGTACTCACTACTGCCCTTGTTTGTTGTGATTGAATGGCAAAGACACACCCAAGAAACACCCACATGAAACCACATCCCCTAGTTAACTCGTTTGCTTTCAGTCATGGCCCTAAATAATGAGCCAACGTGTATTTTCCCTGGACTTATTTTTTTCCACTACACACCCACAATGTAAACACAAGCAAAGTGTTATTTTACTTTGGGCCCAAATTCTGGTGTTTACCGCCCTTCCTTCACACACACTCTTCTGGGACCCACCTCTCACTGACATAATTTCCCCTCTCCACACAGCGAAACGTTGTCCAAACGTCCCTCAGTCAAGAGCGACTGAAGCTTAGCTTATGGCAAAGTATGTGTAATGTCTCTCAGCAGTGTGGGGTATGCGGTCCAAAATGACCACTGGTCTCTACAATTTAACCTTTTCAGGGAGCATAACAAATTTAAAAAAGGGAGAAATCTATACCTCTATTTGTGTGAATGCTCCTCCATAATGCATCACTGTTTGTGCCCTTGAAATGTAGTTCTACTGAAGGTAAATACTGCCACCTAGTGGCTCTGATCAGCTTGGTTCATAATATATATTTTATAAAGCCCTTTTTACATCAGCAGTTGTCACACAGTGCTTTACAGATACCCAGCCTAAAACTCCAAAGAGAAAGCAATACAGATGCAGAAGCACAGTGGCTGGAAAGAACTCCATATGTAATCCAATACAGTAGTCAATAATAAACTCTTTCTTGCATTTCAATACACATTTCATGTGCAGGGCTGGCTGTGGACCAGAATGACAACCCTAAATCTGAGGAAGATGGGCAGGGCTGTGTCCCAAATGGTTAAATAGGGAATAGGGTGTCATTTGGAACGCAACCCAGGTCACGTATACTTCCGACAGTCAAGAAACAACTGCCATTTTGTCCACCCTTTAGTTTTCACATTGAAAACAAACCAAATAGTCCTTTGACACATTTATTTATTGATGGCACTGAATACATTTTTGGTAAACAATTTCAGCATAAAAGACAGCTGCAATGCGTGTAAGTAAACGTTGATGGAGTTGTGGTCCTACTCTCTCTCCTAGCGAGCCTCCCTCCATATTTCCTCCTAAGAGTGTTGCCCACATCTTGCCTTCTTCTTCCCATCTTAGATAGAAGATATTTTTGTCCTCATCTTCTTTTAGTTTTCATCCCGTTGTCTCTTTCTTTGTGGATGTTATTCACATGCTTCAGTAGGTCACCTTTCTGGGTGAATCTTCTACAACATAAATGTTTTGGTCAGGTTCTCCTTGTCCTTGAAACTTTTCCCACAGTCACCACAGCTAAATGGGATTCTCCCCTGTGTGAGTCCGTATATGCGCGATTAAGGTTATCTTCTGACTGAAACTTTTTTCCACAGTCTCCGCAGCTAAATGGTTTCTCGCCTGTGTGGATCCGTTTAGGTGCTTTCAGGATTTCATTGCGATTGAAGCTTTTTCCCCATTCATCACAGGAGTTCTACCCTGTGTGAATCATCATGTGCTTGGACAGATCTTCTTTGGGTTTGAAGGTCTTGCCACAAATGGGGCAGGGGTACGATTTCCCAAGAGTAATGTGCCTCAGCAGATCAACTTTGAGAGCAAATGTTTTGCCACAGCCACAGCAGCGATAGATTCCCTCCCATGTGTGCATCTTCAGCTGGCCAATCCGAGAGAAGCATTTGCCACAGTCGACGCAGCTGTGAGTCTTTATAGACGTGGTGCTGGGTCTGGAATGGTGTTTTTCCAATGATGGGTTTTGATCCAATAGTGGGTTGGGATCCAATGGTGGGCGGCTGTCAAGTCCTACTAGGTCCTTGCTTACAGCTGAGCTGTGGCTGGAGGCATTGTTTTGGTTATCTGGAGGCTCACAGCGAATGTTGTGAGGTGGGATTCAAAAGGTTTGAGATCAGCTGGTTTAGAGTCACTCTCTTGGTTTTCCTCAGGCTGGGTTTGGGGAGGAGTAAAGGACTGAAGTGGGTCCTCCTGATCACATTTACGTTTCACTCGGGGAGGCCAATGAATATTAACTTTATGATTTTAGCCTCCAGCCCTTAAACCCGCTCTTCCTCCTGACTGGTCCTGAGTTGCTCCTGTTCCTCTTTAATCTGTGTGGGCTCTGAGTCCTCCTGGTCCACACTCGGCCTCCACTCCTGCTCACAGTGCTGCTGCTGCCCAGGGGAAACAACCTCTTCAGAGACAGGGAGAGAGAGCTGCAGAGTTCCTGAAGGGAAGTAGAGAGGAACAGAGGTCTATCCAGTATGTTACATCTTTAGACATTCCCTGACCTAGTGCTTAGTGACAGGACATGCCATTTCAAAACACTGACGCAGACAATTTTGAACACAGATCAAAAACTATTTCCTAAACAGTTTTCAAATCAAATCAAATTTTATTTGTCACATGCGCTGATTAGAACAGGTGTAAACCTTACTGTGAAATGCTTACTTACAAGCCCTTAACCAACAATGCAATTCAATAAATAGAGTTAAGAAAATATTTACTAAATAAACTAAAGTTAAATATAAAATAAAAAGTAACACAATAAAATAACAATAACGAGGCTATATACAAGGGGTACCGGTACCGAGTCAATGTGCGGGGGTATTGAATATTGATTGCATTTAAATAGTGCCTTTCCAGATGCTCAAAGTGCTGCAAGTGGGGGAAATTCACCTCATCCACCACCAATGGGTAGCACCCACTTGGGTGATGCACGGTAACTATTTGTGCCAGAACGCTAACCACACATCAGCTATTAGGTGGAGAGGTGAGGAGTGACATATTCAGGACACCAGGGTTAACATTCCTACTCTTACGATAAGTGTCATGGGATTTTTAGTGACCACAGAGTCAGGACACGTGCCATCCGAAAGAAAGAGTAGAACTGTAGCTACACTCTCAGGATTTTTTTTTTGCTATCTAGAACCTAAAATGGTTCTTAGGCTGTCCCCATAGGAGAACCCTTTGAAGAACCCTTTTGGGTTCCTGGTAGAACCCTTTTGGGTTCCATGTAGAAGAGAGTTCTGGCGGATTCTACATGGATCTTCACTCTCCCATAGACCTTCACTCTCCCATAGACACTATCTCACACGGACATATTTAAAAAATCCTCTCACTTCGCCTCTTCCTCTCTGGTTTCAGGCTTGCTGGGATTTGCTTTGTCCTCAAAGAATGTTCAATTCTACTTTCTTCTTCTTCTGATTTTATTGACAGTTGGAAAACAAATTCAATGATGCATTATTAATTGGACTGGAGTATGGACCAGTGGCAGGGAATATCTAAACTTTGCTGATATGCTTCTAGAACTCTGTGTATCTTCCTAAGAAGATCCTCTGTAGCTCAATTGGTAGAGCATGGCGCTTGTAACGCCAGGGTAGTGGGTTCGATCCCTGGGACCACCCATACGTAAAAATGTATGCACACATGACTGTAAGTCGCTTTGGATAAAAGTGTCTGCTAAATGGCATATTATTATTAAAACAAAATACAAATATATAAATCACATCTCCGGTGGTTTACTAAGCATCTCTTTCATATCTGCTACCTGAATGCTGTTAAGCTTACCCGTAAACGCTCCCTTTCCCTCCCATATTGCTGACATGTTCCACTGTCTCAACCTCCTGCCAATAATCACACCTCCCAGTTGAGTGCTGTCTATAATATTCAATGTAGTATTCATTCAACCTTGTATGCCCCCGTCTTAGCCTAGAAACTATAGTCTCCCTTCTGTCTACCTGAGGACCTCCCTGGCCCCGCCTTTCGCTGGATCTTAAAAATATGTAGGCCCTTTCCCTCTATTTCACACAGGGGCGGACTGGGACCAGAAATCGGCCCAAGCATTTCTAACGCACTGGCAAATTCCTTCCCTTGAGGCCCCCACACCGGCCCATTCTTTTTTGCCTACCCCATTATAAGCCAAATAATGATTTTGCGCAAAACCCCCAATTTAGACCGGCCCACTGGGCCAAAAGTGGATCAGCCCATATTTATATTGCCTGAACTGCCCAATGGCCAGTCTGCCCCTGATTCCACATCTCCTGCCACTTCTTAACAACAATCACCTCCCTAAATCGAGCCACTTAATATGTCAACATTAATATGTCTAAGACTCACTGGACACACAATTGTTGAATCAACGTTGTTTCCACGTTATTTCAATTAAATTACGCAGAACCAACGTGGAATAGACATTGAATTGACATCTGTGCCCAGTGGGGAGCTTCATTATTGCCCAAAAAATATCCACCTCTTCATTCCCCTCTACCCCAACTTGAGCTGGGACCAAGAAAACCAGCAATAACTAACCCTTTCAATTCACGCACAACATGAGCTGCCATCTTATATTTCAGAAATGCTTTATTAGTTTTAATTCAGTCATCCTTTGTTGTTTGTATATAGGCCTACACAGGTCATTTTTGGGGGGTTCCACACTGTGGATACCGGTATTCGAAATTGCTATGAGAAATCTTTTACACACAATACACTACAAGGCACAGTGCCAATTGAATACAGCATATTCATTACAAAGCTAGGCAAAAGGTTTTAGACCAACTGAAAAGCAATATAACAATTCAATTCCTCCATCAAATTACTAGTTCTATCCATTGGGTTCTCTTTTCTTGATTCTCCCTTAATGCTTGGTTTACTGTTTTATAAATGAATCTTCCTTGTCCTCCATATTTCCCAGCAGGCATTAGGTAGGGAACATGGAGTTATTTCTGGGTCGCACAGCCTGCCTCTGCATCTCGTACATGTTCACATAAGATGATAAGAGGTCATCCATTTTGTAACCCTGAAGAGGAGAGACAAATAGAGTCATTGGGGCATGAACATAGAGGCAAAGACACATCACATTCTGGCTCTAGTGAATAAGTCACTACAATGCAAGTGTTTGTGAAGGTCATTTAGTATGCCCTCAACAAACACTATATCAGCACTTTCGATTTACACAAAATGTATTGGTTTAAAGGAGGTAACATCTTTCATTTTGCCTCAAAGACATAATGGCCACTCACCAATGAGGTCTCACAAAGGAAAGTGTTCCCTTTGACCAGGTTGCCAATGGTGATGTGGAAGTAAGTGCTCCCGCTGGACCAGTTGGTGATGCGGTTGAACGGGTGCATGACCAGCAACTCCTGAGGTATAGGTAAAGGTCAAAAGGTAATGTTTGGTTAAACAGAGACGGTCAATACTTTATAGTGCTGATGATAGCAGAAGTGGGATCCTAGCTTGATGTTGCCTTAATGTTGTGGTGCAGCATATGGAGAACATATGTAAGGGTTTTCAGATTTTAGGTAACTGCACTTGAGGTCAGCATAATTATATGAACATCTGGCAGTAAATGTCCTATAGATTAAAGTACAATGCTCTGATAATGTTGATCAAATCAAAATAATCATAAAAACAATGGTACGTTTACCTTTGTTTTGGGGTTGATGAAGTTGACTCCTTGTTTGCTGATTGCAATCTGGACGATACTCGGGTAACTCGGTTCAGAGGTTTGCTGTGAAGCAAGATTATACAGAAAGTCACCAATGGGATACGAAGGTTGGTGTCAGTATGTATCGTTTTCCTATTGACTTGAGCTGTCTCCTAACGTACCTTTACTTCGAAGAAAGCACAGCCGAACGTCGGCCAGTGGCAGATGCCTTTTAGAAAGGCCACTTTAGCCTCGTCCAAGGTGATACCAGCCTGTTTGTTATAGGAGGAGATGATGTGCTATAAGGGAAGAAGAAAACAACAGAAAGATTCAGAAATACAAGTTTCGGTATTTCTTTATTACTGTATGTTGTATGCTTTCAAATATTGACATACGTATGATATACATCTGGCCAAAATATTTGTTATAATCGTGCACTTGTCACGACTTCCTCCGAAGCTGCCTCCTGTCCTTGTTCGGGCAGGTTTCGGCGTTTGTCGTCACCGGCCTTCTAGCCACTGCCGCACCTCATCTCATCATTCCATTTGTTTTGTCTTGTTTATTACACACACCTGGTTCATATCCCCTCATCAGTACCTGTATAAGTATTCCCTCTGCCCCCCCTGTCTTTGTGTGTGATTGTTTATTGTGGAGGTTACCATAGCTCAGTGGAGCTATATTGTTTTGTATAGCCGGGATATTCACCCGTGTGCCTTGTTGTTCTCCAGTGCGCCGTATTTCCACACTGGAGTGTTTTACGCATTGCTGCGTACCGCTGTTCTTACGGAATAAACCATTTATTCTGTATTTTACCCTCCTGCGCCTGACTCCTTCTAAATCACCCGACGCCACAGCACTACTAATATACTAAGAACACTGTTAGGGTAGTGGTTGAATAACTAGTCTTCAGGTCACAATGGCAGTTCTAATTGCAGAAATGATCATTTATTGGAATGAGCCATCTGCTTAGTAATGGAGAGAGTAAGAGATGTATGCCAAATATCATATAAAGAAAAATAAAATGAGAAGGACTGCCAGTGGAGCAGTGTACTATGGGTATCTGTTATCTCCTCCTCATCCCCACCTTCTTCCAGTCCTCTGGGGACATGGTTTTCATCTCGTCAGCCGGCACCAGATCCTTCAGCATCCTGGGAATCATGACAAACTGGGACCTGTCCGTGTCCACCTTGACCCGGAACAGCAGGCCAGCCAGGCTGATCATCTCCTCCTTGGTACACTTGTGGTAGCCACGCAGGTACTTGGGCAACTCCTGAGGGGAGAGGTTTGTGTATGAGCGATGAGCAACGGGGTTCTGGGTTAACCCCGCTTACTCACTATTTACAGTGGTTTGAATACAGGTTGAGATGCGGACAGGTAACTCAAGTCTTTAGTGTAAAGCATTACCCAATGGGAGATTTGAATGATGAATAAAAACTCATTCTACTACTAGAAATGTACAGTAGTCTGTGTGAGTGCCTGTCTGTCTGTCTGTCTGTGTCTTTCATGCCCGACCTGTGGGAAGTGGAAAGTGAGGTCAGCGGTCAGGTCTCTTCCTGGTGTCACGTTGAACCACAGCTTCCTCATGAATAGGACCAGGTAGGGCATGGTGGCTGGAACACCTGAAACACAAATGTTCATCACTCCTTATAGCATAGCAGAGTTTAGTTTAGCATAGCATAGGATAGCATAGTTTAGTATAGCATAGCATAGCATAGCATATGTTAGCATAGTATAGCATAGCATAGTGTAGTGTAGCATACCAGTTTCAATCCACTGAAAACTTTGTGGGAGTAAGAGTTTACTTTGATCTTTTGCATACATTATATTATGTTTTTGACTGTTTTAGGGCTACTATGTACATGCACTGACAATTTGGTGGATGCAAGAGTTCATTGTATCTGTTAAATTCAGTACTGTGTCTTACCCTCTGTTTTACTTCCTTTTTTCACCTCTCTGACTCTCTTTGTTTTCTTAGGTTGGTCTGTGGTCTCCCTCAAACTGTCAAAGAAGTAGTTTTGGTCCTCTAAGCTCACCACCTGAAAGCAACAAGGAGAGAGAAAATGAACATACATTCACTTGCACTACCAGGACTAACTAAACCAGTTAATTTATCTTATTTTATTTTCAAAATGTTGTGATATGAGCTTGAATTTAACCTTGTTTGGCGTTTTCATGAATAGACTGTAACCATCAGCTGAGGCTAGAATGAGCTTGTAGGCAATGTTACGAACAAGGTCACGAATCCTAGTCGTTGATGTCACCTCGAAGAGCTACAAATAAGAATTGACCCATTTAATTCATTACATTTATTTCACATGGACAATGAACATAATTAATCAACATTTCTGTATTATTATGTTTCTGTAGATTTAGCCAGCCAGATAGTTTCCACTGTGACAAAAGTTCAGATACCGTATGTAAGTTGATGTGAGATAATCATAGTAATCATAGTGGTCATAGTGATCATAGTAATCATAGTGATCATAGTAATCACAGTGATCATAGTAATCATAGTAATCATAGTAATCATAGTAATCATAGTGATCATAGTAATCATAGTGATCATAGTAATCATAGTGATCATAGTGGTCATAGTGGTCATAGTGATCATAGTAATCATAGTGATCATAGTCATCACAGTGATCATAGTAATCACAGTGATCATAGTAATCATAGTAATCATAGTAATCATAGTGATCATAGTGATCATAGTAATCATAGTGATCATAGTAATCATAGTGATCATAGTAATCACAGTGATCATAGTAATCATAGTAATCATAGTGATCATAGTAATCAAAATGATTATAGTGATCATAGTTATAATAATAATAATAATAATAATAATATGCCATTTAGCAGACGCTTTTATCCAAAGCGACTTACAGTCATGCGTGCATACATTTTTGTGTATGGGTGGTCCCGGGGATCGAACCCACTACCTTGGCGTTACAAGCGCCGTGCTCTACCAGCTGAGCTACAGAGGACCACATCATAGTAATCATATTACGCAAATAAGAAGCTCTCTACCTCAGCTGTGTCGTTAGGGAAGTGGACTTTATGGAAGATCTGGTTGCTGTCCTGTTGAATGGCGTCCACCTCCACCTGATGGGGAGGCAGCTTCCTGGGCTCCATACTAAAACAAGAGGATGGTATAGCGTTAATTTTCCCCCCACTCATTTGAGTACTTAACACCTCAATACCATATTTTGTAGCGTCCTCAGCACAACTCCAGCA
>NW_028156738.1:0-45821 GCF_964263955.1 Coregonus lavaretus
CTGTCTGGCTGCTAGAGAACTTCCTCTTATCAGTGTTGGCTGTCAGCTGTCTGGCAGCTAGAGAACTGCCTCTTATCAGTGTTGGCTGTCAGCTGTCTGGCTGCTAGAGAACTTCCTCTTATCAGTGTTGGCTGTCAGCTGTCTGGCTGCTAGAGAACTTCCTCTTATCAGTGTTGGCTGTCAGCTGTCTGGCTGCTAGAGAACTTCCTCTTATCAGTGTTGGCTGTCAGCTGTCTGGCAGCTAGAGAACTTCCTCTTATCAGTGTTGGCTGTCAGCTGTCTGGCTGCTAGAGAACTTCCTCTTATCAGTGTTGGCTGTCAGCTGTCTGGCAGCTAGAGAACTGCCTCTTATCAGTGTTGGCTGTCAGCTGTCTGGCTGCTAGAGAACTTCCTCTTATCGGTGTTGGCTGTCAGCTGTCTGGCAGCTAGAGAACTTCCTCTTATCAGTGTTGGCTGTCAGCTGTCTGGCAGCTAGAGAACTGCCTCTTATCAGTGTTGGCTGTCAGCTGTCTGGCTGCTAGAGAACTTCCTCTTATCAGTGTTGGCTGTCAGCTGTCTGGCTGCTAGAGAACTTCCTCTTATCAGTGTTGGCTGTCAGCTGTCTGGCTGCTAGAGAACTTCCTCTTATCAGTGTTGGCTGTCAGCTGTCTGGCAGCTAGAGAACTGCCTCTTATCAGTGTTGGCTGTCAGCTGTCTGGCAGCTAGAGAACTTCCTCTTATCAGTGTTGGCTGTCAGCTGTCTGGCTGCTAGAGAACTTCCTCTTATCAGTGTTGGCTGTCAGCTGTCTGGCTGCTAGAGAACTTCCTCTTATCAGTGTTGGCTGTCAGCTGTCTGGCTGCTAGAGAACTTCCTCTTATCAGTGTTGGCTGTCAGCTGTCTGGCAGCTAGAGAACTTCCTCTTATCAGTGTTGGCTGTCAGCTGTCTGGCTGCTAGAGAACTTCCTCTTATCAGTGTTGGCTGTCAGCTGTCTGGCAGCTAGAGAACTTCCTCTTATCAGTGTTGGCTGTCAGCTGTCTGGCTGCTAGAGAACTTCCTCTTATCAGTGTTGGCTGTCAGCTGTCTGGCAGCTAGAGAACTTCCTCTTATCAGTGTTGGCTGTCAGCTGTCTGGCTGCTAGAGAACTTCCTCTTATCAGTGTTGGCTGTCAGCTGTCTGGCAGCTAGAGAACTTCCTCTTATCAGTGTTGGCTGTCAGCTGTCTGGCTGCTAGAGAACTTCCTCTTATCAGTGTTGGCTGTCAGCTGTCTGGCTGCTAGAGAACTTCCTCTTATCAGTGTTGGCTGTCAGCTGTCTGGCTGCTAGAGAACTTCCTCTTATCAGTGTTGGCTGTCAGCTGTCTGGCTGCTAGAGAACTTCCTCTTATCAGTGTTGGCTGTCAGCTGTCTGGCAGCTAGAGAACTTCCTCTTATCAGTGTTGGCTGTCAGCTGTCTGGCTGCTAGAGAACTTCCTCTTATCAGTGTTGGCTGTCAGCTGTCTGGCAGCTAGAGAACTTCCTCTTATCAGTGTTGGCTGTCAGCTGTCTGGCTGCTAGAGAACTTCCTCTTATCAGTGTTGGCTGTCAGCTGTCTGGCAGCTAGAGAACTTCCTCTTATCAGTGTTGGCTGTCAGCTGTCTGGCAGCTAGAGAACTTCCTCTTATCAGTGTTGGCTGTCAGCTGTCTGGCAGCTAGAGAACTTCCTCTTATCAGTGTTGGCTGTCAGCTGTCTGGCAGCTAGAGAACTTCCTCTTATCAGTGTTGGCTGTCAGCTGTCTGGCTGCTAGAGAACTTCCTCTTATCAGTGTTGGCTGTCAGCTGTCTGGCTGCTAGAGAACTTCCTCTTATCAGTGTTGGCTGTCAGCTGTCTGGCTGCTAGAGAACTTCCTCTTATCAGTGTTGGCTGTCAGCTGTCTGGCAGCTAGAGAACTGCCTCTTATCAGTGTTGGCTGTCAGCTGTCTGGCAGCTAGAGAACTGCCTCTTATCAGTGTTGGCTGTCAGCTGTCTGGCAGCTAGAGAACTTCCTCTTATCAGTGTTGGCTGTCAGCTGTCTGGCTGCTAGAGAACTTCCTCTTATCAGTGTTGGCTGTCAGCTGTCTGGCAGCTAGAGAACTTCCTCTTATCAGTGTTGGCTGTCAGCTGTCTGGCAGCTAGAGAACTTCCTCTTATCAGTGTTGGCTGTCAGCTGTCTGGCAGCTAGAGAACTGCCTCTTATCAGTGTTGGCTGTCAGCTGTCTGGCAGCTAGAGAACTTCCTCTCACAATGAAGATCGTTCTGGTGGGTGGGATTTAGCACACTTTCCCTAAGGCCAGCCCAGAGGCCAAACCCCCACGTTTTCATTCAATAATCATGGAATCATCTGGAATGTGTAGTTCTGACTATGCTCTTCAAGAGGTGATCAATTTATTTAACGATCCCTTAAACGGCAGGTCAATGGATTTAGCAGAGCTGGGGGTCTCCTTGCCCACCCACCCCAGCAGGCCAATCCAACACTCTGCACCTTAGTGTGATGGATTTAGCAGAGCTGGGGGTCTCCTTGCCCACCCACCCCAGCAGGCCAATCCACCACTCTGCACCTTAGTGTGATGGATTTAGCAGAGCTGGGGGTCTCCTTGCCCCCCCCCACCCACCCCAGCAGGCCAATCCACCACTCTGCACCTTAGTGTGATGGATTTAGCAGAGCTGGGGGTCTCCTTGCCCACCCACCCCAGCAGGCCAATCCAACACTCTGCACCTTAGTGTGATGGATTTAGCAGAGCTGGGGGTCTCCTTGCCCACCCACCCCAGCAGGCCAATCCACCACTCTGCACCTTAGTGTGATGGATTTAGCAGAGCTGGGGGCTCCTTGCCCACCCACCCCAGCAGGCCAATCCACCAGATGCATTCAGATTCAGTTCTCTAAATTCAGATTCCAAACCAGAGACTACATCCTGGTAGAGGTTAACAGCAGCTAGCACTACCAACGGAACAGTTTCTGCCGGTTTCTGAAGCCAATGTGGCATGTTTATTTCCATCCTAGGAATTTGCCTCCAGCATTTGAACTGTTTGGGCTATACGCTATTATGACCCATTCCTGAAAGCGAAGACTCTCTTCAGCTAAAGTGTTCCAGCGTGTCCACTCTGTGTGCGTCTAGACAGTGTTGGTAGATTATGTTAAAGGCCCAGTGCAGTCAAAAATGTGATTTTCCTGTGTTTTATATATACTGAGTGTACAAAACATTAGGAACACCTTCCTAATATTGAGTTATTAATATTGCCCTCAGAACAGCCTCAATTTGTTGGGGCGTGGACTCCACAAGGTGTCCAAAGCGTTCCACAAGGATGCTGGCCCAGGTTGACTCCAATACCTCCCACAGTTGTGTCAAGTTGGCTGGATGTCCTTTGGGTGGTGGACCATTTATTGAGAAACACAGGAAATGGTTTAGTGTGAAAAACCCAGCAGCGTTGCAGTTCTTGACACAAACCGGTGCTCCTGGCACCTACTACCATACCCCGTTCAAAGGCACTTAAATATTTTGTCTTGCTCATTCAGCCTCTGAATGGCACACATACACAATCCATGTCTCAATTGTCTCTAGGCTTAAAAATCCTTCTTTAACCTGTCTCCTCCCCTTCGTCTACACTGATTGAAGTGGATTTAACAAGTGACATCAATAAGGGATCATAGCTTTCACCTGGTCAGTCTATGTCATGGAAAGAGCAGGTGTACCTAATCTTTTGTGCACTCAGTGTATATATTTCCACACTATATAATACTGTGAAAATTAAGATAATGCCATTTTAGTGTAAGAGCTGTTTGAAAAGAGCCTGAAATTTCAGCCTTTTTTGGTGGGATGGAGTTTTCCAAATCTCTGTTAATAACAGATCGTTTTTGGTTTTCACCTCTAGCTAAATTCTTGCTTGAAAAATTGCTCTTTGCTAAGAAGCTATTTTAATTATTTTTGACCATTTTAATGTAAACCAATCACAGTAAGGTACTTCATTGTTCCCCAGAAATGATTTGATAGTGAGATAAAAATGTCTGCATTGGACCTTTTAGTGTGTGTGTTTGTGTGCTCCAGCGATCCCATCCTGTCTACTGTATCAGACTGTGTGTTTGTGCTCCAGCGGTCCCATCCTGTCTACTGTATCAGACTGTGTGTGTGTGTTCCAGCGGTCCCATCCTGTCTACTGTATCAGACTAGCCAGAGTGCTGGTGGATGACTACTGTTCCCTGCTTCCTGGTTCCATGGTTCCAACCCTCAACAACATCAGCTGTTCCTCTCCTCCATTCTGCTGCCAGTTCATCACTGCTGTTACCACCCTGTATAACCTCTCTACAGGTACACACTGCTGTTAAATACCTCTTGGTGTGTCTCTGCTGTTACTAAACTATGTCAGGGAAACATCTCTAAATACCTCTTGGTGTGTGCTTGGTGGTACTAAACTATGTCAGGGAAACATCTCTAAATACCTCTTGGTGTGTGTTTGGTGTTACTAAACTATGTCAGGGAAACATCTCTAAATACCTCTTGGTGTGTCTCTGCTGTTACTAAACTATGTCAGGGAAACATCTCTAAATACCTCTTGGTGTGTCTCTGCTGTTACTAAACTATGTCAGGGAAACATCTCTAAATACCTCTTGGTGTGTGTTTGGTGTTACTAAACTATGTCAGGGAAACATCTCTAAATACCTCTTGGTGTGTCTCTGCTGTTACTAAACTATGTCAGGGAAACATCTCTAAATACCTCTTGGTGTGTCTCTGCTGTTACTAAACTATGTCAGGGAAACATCTCTAAATACCTTTTGGTGTGTGTTTGGTGTTACTAAACTATGTCAGGGAAACATCTCTAAATACCTCTTGGTGTGTGCTTGGTGTTACTAAACTATGTCAGGGAAACATCTCTAAATACCTCTTGGTGTGTGTTTGGTGTTACTAAACTATGTCAGGGAAACATCTCTAAATACCTCTTGGTGTGTGTTTGGTGTTACTAAACTATGTCAGGGAAACATCTCTAAATACCTCTTGGTGTGTCTCTGCTGTTACTAAACTATGTCAGGGAAACATCTCTAAATACCTCTTGGTGTGTCTCTGCTGTTACTAAACTATGTCAGGGAAACATCTCTAAATACCTCTTGGTGTGTGTTTGGTGTTACTAAACTATGTCAGGGAAACATCTCTAAATACCTCTTGGTGTGTCTCTGCTGTTACTAAACTATGTCAGGGAAACATCTCTAAATACCTCTTGGTGTGTCTCTGCTGTTACTAAACTATGTCAGGGAAACATCTCTAAATACCTTTTGGTGTGTGTTTGGTGTTACTAAACTATGTCAGGGAAACATCTCTAAATACCTCTTGGTGTGTGCTTGGTGTTACTAAACTATGTCAGGGAAACATCTCTAAATACCTCTTGGTGTGTGTTTGGTGTTACTAAACTATGTCAGGGAAACATCTCTAAATACCTCTTGGTGTGTGTTTGGTGTTACTAAACTATGTCAGGGAAACATCTCTAAATACCTCTTGGTGTGTCTCTGCTGTTACTAAACTATGTCAGGGAAACATCTCTAAATACCTCTTGGTGTGTGTTTGGTGTTACTAAACTATGTCAGGGAAACATCTCTAAATACCTCTTGGTGTGTGCTTGGTGTTACTAAACTATGTCAGGGAAACATCTCTAAATACCTCTTGGTGTGTGTTTGGTGTTACTAAACTATGTCAGGGAAACATCTCTAAATACCTCTTGGTGTGTGTTTGGTGTTACTAAACTATGTCAGGGAAACATCTCTAAATACCTCTTGGTGTGTCTCTGCTGTTACTAAACTATGTCAGGGAAACATCTCTAAATACCTCTTGGTGTGTGTTTGGTGTTACTAAACTATGTCAGGGAAACATCTCTAAATACCTCTTGGTGTGTCTCTGCTGTTACTAAACTATGTCAGGGAAACATCTCTAAATACCTCTTGGTGTGTCTCTGCTGTTACTAAACTATGTCAGGGAAACATCTCTAAATACCTCTTGGTGTGTGTTTGGTGTTACTAAACTATGTCAGGGAAACATCTCTAAGTACCTCTTGGTGTGTGTTTGGTGTTACTAAACTATGTCAGGGAAACATCTCTAAATACCTCTTGGTGTGTGTTTGGTGGTACTAAACTATGTCAGGGAAACATCTCTAAATACCTCTTGGTGTGTGCTTGGTGTTACTAAACTATGTCAGGGAAACATCTCTAAATACCTCTTGGTGTGTGTTTGGTGTTACTAAACTATGTCAGGGAAACATCTCTAAATACCTCTTGGTGTGTGTTTGGTGTTACTAAACTATGTCAGGGAAACATCTCTAAATACCTCTTGGTGTGTGTTTGGTGGTACTAAACTATGTCAGGGAAACATCTCTAAATACCTCTTGGTGTGTGCTTGGTGTTACTAAACTATGTCAGGGAAACATCTCTAAATACCTCTTGGTGTGTGCTTGGTGTTACTAAACTATGTCAGGGAAACATCTCTAAATACCTCTTGGTGTGTGTTTGGTGTTACTAAACTATGTCAGGGAAACATCTCTAAATACCTCTTGGTGTGTGTTTGGTGTTACTAAACTATGTCAGGGAAACATCTCTAAATACCTCTTGGTGTGTCTCTGCTGTTACTAAACTATGTCAGGGAAACATCTCAATACCTCTTGGTGTGTGCTTGGTGTTACTAAACTATGTCAGGGAAACATCTCTAAATACCTCTTGGTGTGTGTTTGGTGTTACTAAACTATGTCAGGGAAACATCTCTAAATACCTCTTGGTGTGTGTTTGGTGTTACTAAACTATGTCAGGGAAACATCTCTAAATACCTCTTGGTGTGTCTCTGCTGTTACTAAACTATGTCAGGGAAACATCTCTAAATACCTCTTGGTGTGTGCTTGGTGTTACTAAACTATGTCAGGGAAACATCTCTAAATACCTCTTGGTGTGTGTTTGGTGTTACTAAACTATGTCAGGGAAACATCTCTAAATACCTCTTGGTGTGTGTTTGGTGGTACTAAACTATGTCAGGGAAACATCTCTAAATACCTCTTGGTGTGTCTCTGCTGTTACTAAACTATGTCAGGGAAACATCTCTAAATACCTCTTGGTGTGTCTCTGCTGTTACTAAACTATGTCAGGGAAACATCTCTAAATACCTCTTGGTGTGTGTTTGGTGTTACTAAACTATGTCAGGGAAACATCTCTAAATACCTCTTGGTGTGTCTCTGCTGTTACTAAACTATGTCAGGGAAACATCTCTAAATACCTCTTGGTGTGTCTCTGCTGTTACTAAACTATGTCAGGGAAACATCTCTAAATACCTCTTGGTGTGTGTTTGGTGTTACTAAACTATGTCAGGGAAACATCTCTAAGTACCTCTTGGTGTGTGTTTGGTGTTACTAAACTATGTCAGGGAAACATCTCTAAATACCTCTTGGTGTGTGTTTGGTGGTACTAAACTATGTCAGGGAAACATCTCTAAATACCTCTTGGTGTGTGCTTGGTGTTACTAAACTATGTCAGGGAAACATCTCTAAATACCTCTTGGTGTGTGCTTGGTGTTACTAAACTATGTCAGGGAAACATCTCTAAATACCTCTTGGTGTGTGTTTGGTGTTACTAAACTATGTCAGGGAAACATCTCTAAATACCTCTTGGTGTGTCTCTGCTGTTACTAAACTATGTCAGGGAAACATCTCTAAATACCTCTTGGTGTGTGTTTGGTGTTACTAAACTATGTCAGGGAAACATCTCTAAATACCTCTTGGTGTGTGTTTGGTGTTACTAAACTATGTCAGGGAAACATCTCTAAATACCTCTTGGTGTGTGCTTGGTGTTACTAAACTATGTCAGGGAAACATCTCTAAATACCTTTTGGTGTGTGCTTGGTGTTACTAAACTATGTCAGGGAAACATCTCTAAATACCTCTTGGTGTGTGTTTGGTGTTACTAAACTATGTCAGGGAAACATCTCTAAATACCTCTTGGTGTGTCTCTGCTGTTACTAAACTATGTCAGGGAAACATCTCTAAATACCTCTTGGTGTGTCTCTGCTGTTACTAAACTATGTCAGGGAAACATCTCTAAATACCTCTTGGTGTGTCTCTGCTGTTACTAAACTATGTCAGGGAAACATCTCTAAATACCTCTTGGTGTGTCTCTGCTGTTACTAAACTATGTCAGGGAAACATCTCTAAATACCTCTTGGTGTGTGTTTGGTGTTACTAAACTATGTCAGGGAAACATCTCTAAATACCTCTTGGTGTGTGTTTGGTGGTACTAAACTATGTCAGGGAAACATCTCTAAATACCTCTTGGTGTGTGTTTGGTGGTACTAAACTATGTCAGGGAAACATCTCTAAATACCTATTGGTGTGTGTTTGGTGGTACTAAACTATGTCAGGGAAACATCTCTAAATACCTCTTGGTGTGTGTTTGGTGGTACTAAACTATGTCAGGGAAACATCTCTAAATACCTCTTGGTGTGTGTTTGGTGTTACTAAACTATGTCAGGGAAACATCTCTAAATACCTCTTGGTGTGTGCTTGGTGGTACTACACTATGTCAGGGAAACATCTCTAAATACCTCTTGGTGTGTGTTTGGTGTTACTAAACTATGTCAGGGAAACATCTCTAAATACCTTTTGGTGTGTGTTTGGTGTTACTAAACTATGTCAGGGAAACATCTCTAAATACCTCTTGGTGTGTGTTTGGTGTTACTAAACTATGTCAGGGAAACATCTCTAAATACCTCTTGGTGTGTGTTTGGTGTTACTAAACTATGTCAGGGAAACATCTCTAAATACCTCTTGGTGTGTGTTTGGTGTTACTAAACTATGTCAGGGAAACATCTCTAAATACCTCTTGGTGTGTGTTTGGTGTTACTAAACTATGTCAGGGAAACATCTCTAAATACCTCTTGGTGTGTGTTTGGTGGTACTAAACTATGTCAGGGAAACATCTCTAAATACCTCTTGGTGTGTGCTTGGTGTTACTAAACTATGTCAGGGAAACATCTCTAAATACCTCTTGGTGTGTGCTTGGTGTTACTAAACTATGTCAGGGAAACATCTCTAAATACCTCTTGGTGTGTGTTTGGTGTTACTAAACTATGTCAGGGAAACATCTCTAAATACCTCTTGGTGTGTGTTTGGTGTTACTAAACTATGTCAGGGAAACATCTCTAAATACCTCTTGGTGTGTCTCTGCTGTTACTAAACTATGTCAGGGAAACATCTCAATACCTCTTGGTGTGTGCTTGGTGTTACTAAACTATGTCAGGGAAACATCTCTAAATACCTCTTGGTGTGTGTTTGGTGTTACTAAACTATGTCAGGGAAACATCTCTAAATACCTCTTGGTGTGTGTTTGGTGTTACTAAACTATGTCAGGGAAACATCTCTAAATACCTCTTGGTGTGTCTCTGCTGTTACTAAACTATGTCAGGGAAACATCTCTAAATACCTCTTGGTGTGTGCTTGGTGTTACTAAACTATGTCAGGGAAACATCTCTAAATACCTCTTGGTGTGTGTTTGGTGTTACTAAACTATGTCAGGGAAACATCTCTAAATACCTCTTGGTGTGTGTTTGGTGGTACTAAACTATGTCAGGGAAACATCTCTAAATACCTCTTGGTGTGTCTCTGCTGTTACTAAACTATGTCAGGGAAACATCTCTAAATACCTCTTGGTGTGTGCTTGGTGTTACTAAACTATGTCAGGGAAACATCTCTAAATTCCTATTGGTGTGTGTTTGGTGTTACTAAACTATGTCAGGGAAACATCTCTAAATACCTCTTGGTGTGTGTTTGGTGTTACTAAACTATGTCAGGGAAACATCTCTAAATACCTCTTGGTGTGTGCTTGGTGTTACTAAACTATGTCAGGGAAACATCTCTAAATTCCTATTGGTGTGTGTTTGGTGTTACTAAACTATGTCAGGGAAACATCTCTAAATACCTCTTGGTGTGTCTCTGCTGTTACTAAACTATGTCAGGGAAACATCTCTAAATACCTCTTGGTGTGTGTTTGGTGTTACTAAACTATGTCAGGGAAACATCTCTAAATACCTCTTGGTGTGTGCTTGGTGTTACTAAACTATGTCAGGGAAACATCTCTAAATACCTCTTGGTGTGTTTTTGGTGTTACTAAACTATGTCAGGGAAACATCTCTAAATACCTCTTGGTGTGTGTTTGGTGTTACTAAACTATGTCAGGGAAACATCTCTAAATACCTCTTGGTGTGTCTCTGCTGTTACTAAACTATGTCAGGGAAACATCTCTAAATACCTCTTGGTGTGTGTTTGGTGTTACTAAACTATGTCAGGGAAACATCTCTAAATCCCTCTTGGTGTGTGTTTGGTGTTACTAAACTATGTCAGGGAAACATCTCTAAATACCTATTGGTGTGTGTTTGGTGTTACTAAACTATGTCAGGGAAACATCTCTAAATACCTCTTGGTGTGTCTCTGCTGTTACTAAACTATGTCAGGGAAACATCTCTAAATACCTCTTGGTGTGTGTTTGGTGTTACTAAACTATGTCAGGGTAACATCTCTAAATACCTCTTGGTGTGTGCTTGGTGTTACTAAACTATGTCAGGGAAACATCTCTAAATACCTCTTGGTGTGTGCTTGGTGTTACTAAACTATGTCAGGGAAACATCTCTAAATACCTCTTGGTGTGTGCTTGGTGTTACTAAACTATGTCAGGGAAACATCTCTAAATACCTCTTGGTGTGTGTTTGGTGTTACTAAACTATGTCAGGGAAACATCTCTAAATACCTCTTGGTGTGTGTTTGGTGTTACTAAACTATGTCAGGGAAACATCTCTAAATACCTCTTGGTGTGTGCTTGGTGGTACTAAACTATGTCAGGGAAACATCTCTAAATACCTCTTGGTGTGTGCTTGGTGTTACTAAACTATGTCAGGGAAACATCTCTAAATACCTCTTGGTGTGTGTTTGGTGTTACTAAACTATGTCAGGGAAACATCTCTAAATACCTCTTGGTGTGTGTTTGGTGTTACTAAACTATGTCAGGGAAACATCTCTAAATACCTCTTGGTGTGTGCTTGGTGTTACTAAACTATGTCAGGGAAACATCTCTAAATACCTCTTGGTGTGTCTCTGCTGTTACTAAACTATGTCAGGGAAACATCTCTAAATACCTCTTGGTGTGTCTCTGCTGTTACTAAACTATGTCAGGGAAACATCTCTAAATACCTCTTGGTGTGTCTCTGCTGTTACTAAACTATGTCAGGGAAACATCTCTAAATACCTCTTGGTGTGTGTTTGGTGTTACTAAACTATGTCAGGGAAACATCTCTAAATACCTCTTGGTGTGTGTTTGGTGGTACTAAACTATGTCAGGGAAACATCTCTAAATACCTCTTGGTGTGTGTTTGGTGGTACTAAACTATGTCAGGGAAACATCTCTAAATACCTATTGGTGTGTGTTTGGTGGTACTAAACTATGTCAGGGAAACATCTCTAAATACCTCTTGGTGTGTGTTTGGTGGTACTAAACTATGTCAGGGAAACATCTCTAAATACCTCTTGGTGTGTGTTTGGTGTTACTAAACTATGTCAGGGAAACATCTCTAAATACCTCTTGGTGTGTGCTTGGTGGTACTACACTATGTCAGGGAAACATCTCTAAATACCTCTTGGTGTGTGTTTGGTGTTACTAAACTATGTCAGGGAAACATCTCTAAATACCTCTTGGTGTGTGTTTGGTGGTACTAAACTATGTCAGGGAAACATCTCTAAATACCTCTTGGTGTGTGCTTGGTGTTACTAAACTATGTCAGGGAAACATCTCTAAATACCTCTTGGTGTGTGCTTGGTGTTACTAAACTATGTCAGGGAAACATCTCTAAATACCTCTTGGTGTGTGTTTGGTGTTACTAAACTATGTCAGGGAAACATCTCTAAATACCTCTTGGTGTGTGTTTGGTGTTACTAAACTATGTCAGGGAAACATCTCTAAATACCTCTTGGTGTGTCTCTGCTGTTACTAAACTATGTCAGGGAAACATCTCTAAATCCCTCTTGGTGTGTCTCTGCTGTTACTAAACTATGTCAGGGAAACATCTCTAAATACCTCTTGGTGTGTGCTTGGTGTTACTAAACTATGTCAGGGAAACATCTCTAAATTCCTATTGGTGTGTGTTTGGTGTTACTAAACTATGTCAGGGAAACATCTCTAAATACCTCTTGGTGTGTGCTTGGTGGTACTAAACTATGTCAGGGAAACATCTCTAAATACCTCTTGGTGTGTGCTTGGTGTTACTAAACTATGTCAGGGAAACATCTCTAAATACCTCTTGGTGTGTGTTTGGTGTTACTAAACTATGTCAGGGAAACATCTCTAAATACCTCTTGGTGTGTGTTTGGTGTTACTAAACTATGTCAGGGAAACATCTCTAAATACCTCTTGGTGTGTGCTTGGTGTTACTAAACTATGTCAGGGAAACATCTCTAAATACCTCTTGGTGTGTCTCTGCTGTTACTAAACTATGTCAGGGAAACATCTCTAAATACCTCTTGGTGTGTCTCTGCTGTTACTAAACTATGTCAGGGAAACATCTCTAAATACCTCTTGGTGTGTCTCTGCTGTTACTAAACTATGTCAGGGAAACATCTCTAAATACCTCTTGGTGTGTCTCTGCTGTTACTAAACTATGTCAGGGAAACATCTCTAAATACCTCTTGGTGTGTGTTTGGTGTTACTAAACTATGTCAGGGAAACATCTCTAAATACCTCTTGGTGTGTGTTTGGTGGTACTAAACTATGTCAGGGAAACATCTCTAAATACCTCTTGGTGTGTGTTTGGTGGTACTAAACTATGTCAGGGAAACATCTCTAAATACCTATTGGTGTGTGTTTGGTGGTACTAAACTATGTCAGGGAAACATCTCTAAATACCTCTTGGTGTGTGTTTGGTGGTACTAAACTATGTCAGGGAAACATCTCTAAATACCTCTTGGTGTGTGTTTGGTGGTACTAAACTATGTCAGGGAAACATCTCTAAATACCTCTTGGTGTGTGTTTGGTGTTACTAAACTATGTCAGGGAAACATCTCTAAATACCTCTTGGTGTGTGCTTGGTGGTACTACACTATGTCAGGGAAACATCTCTAAATACCTCTTGGTGTGTGTTTGGTGTTACTAAACTATGTCAGGGAAACATCTCTAAATACCTCTTGGTGTGTGTTTGGTGGTACTAAACTATGTCAGGGAAACATCTCTAAATACCTCTTGGTGTGTGCTTGGTGTTACTAAACTATGTCAGGGAAACATCTCTAAATACCTCTTGGTGTGTGCTTGGTGTTACTAAACTATGTCAGGGAAACATCTCTAAATACCTCTTGGTGTGTGTTTGGTGTTACTAAACTATGTCAGGGAAACATCTCTAAATACCTCTTGGTGTGTGTTTGGTGTTACTAAACTATGTCAGGGAAACATCTCTAAATACCTCTTGGTGTGTCTCTGCTGTTACTAAACTATGTCAGGGAAACATCTCTAAATCCCTCTTGGTGTGTCTCTGCTGTTACTAAACTATGTCAGGGAAACATCTCTAAATACCTCTTGGTGTGTGCTTGGTGTTACTAAACTATGTCAGGGAAACATCTCTAAATTCCTATTGGTGTGTGTTTGGTGTTACTAAACTATGTCAGGGAAACATCTCTAAATACCTCTTGGTGTGTGCTTGGTGTTACTAAACTATGTCAGGGAAACATCTCTAAATTCCTATTGGTGTGTGTTTGGTGTTACTAAACTATGTCAGGGAAACATCTCTAAATACCTCTTGGTGTGTCTCTGCTGTTACTAAACTATGTCAGGGAAACATCTCTAAATACCTCTTGGTGTGTGTTTGGTGTTACTAAACTATGTCAGGGAAACATCTCTAAATACCTCTTGGTGTGTGCTTGGTGTTACTAAACTATGTCAGGGAAACATCTCTAAATACCTCTTGGTGTGTTTTTGGTGTTACTAAACTATGTCAGGGAAACATCTCTAAATACCTCTTGGTGTGTGTTTGGTGTTACTAAACTATGTCAGGGAAACATCTCTAAATACCTCTTGGTGTGTCTCTGCTGTTACTAAACTATGTCAGGGAAACATCTCTAAATACCTCTTGGTGTGTGTTTGGTGTTACTAAACTATGTCAGGGAAACATCTCTAAATCCCTCTTGGTGTGTGTTTGGTGTTACTAAACTATGTCAGGGAAACATCTCTAAATACCTATTGGTGTGTGTTTGGTGTTACTAAACTATGTCAGGGAAACATCTCTAAATACCTCTTGGTGTGTCTCTGCTGTTACTAAACTATGTCAGGGAAACATCTCTAAATACCTCTTGGTGTGTGTTTGGTGTTACTAAACTATGTCAGGGTAACATCTCTAAATACCTCTTGGTGTGTGCTTGGTGTTACTAAACTATGTCAGGGAAACATCTCTAAATACCTCTTGGTGTGTGCTTGGTGTTACTAAACTATGTCAGGGAAACATCTCTAAATACCTCTTGGTGTGTGCTTGGTGTTACTAAACTATGTCAGGGAAACATCTCTAAATACCTCTTGGTGTGTGTTTGGTGTTACTAAACTATGTCAGGGAAACATCTCTAAATACCTCTTGGTGTGTGTTTGGTGTTACTAAACTATGTCAGGGAAACATCTCTAAATACCTCTTGGTGTGTGCTTGGTGGTACTAAACTATGTCAGGGAAACATCTCTAAATACCTCTTGGTGTGTGCTTGGTGTTACTAAACTATGTCAGGGAAACATCTCTAAATACCTCTTGGTGTGTGTTTGGTGTTACTAAACTATGTCAGGGAAACATCTCTAAATACCTCTTGGTGTGTGTTTGGTGTTACTAAACTATGTCAGGGAAACATCTCTAAATACCTCTTGGTGTGTGCTTGGTGTTACTAAACTATGTCAGGGAAACATCTCTAAATACCTCTTGGTGTGTGCTTGGTGTTACTAAACTATGTCAGGGAAACATCTCTAAATACCTCTTGGTGTGTGTTTGGTGTTACTAAACTATGTCAGGGAAACATCTCTAAATACCTCTTGGTGTGTGCTTGGTGTTACTAAACTATGTCAGGGAAACATCTCTAAATACCTCTTGGTGTGTGTTTGGTGGTACTAAACTATGTCAGGGAAACATCTCTAAATACCTCTTGGTGTGTGTTTGGTGTTACTAAACTATGTCAGGGAAACATCTCTAAATACCTCTTGGTGTGTGTTTGGTGTTACTAAACTATGTCAGGGAAACATCTCTAAATACCTCTTGGTGTGTGTTTGGTGTTACTAAACTATGTCAGGGAAACATCTCTAAATACCTCTTGGTGTGTGTTTGGTGTTACTAAACTATATCAGGGAAACATCTCTAAATACCTCTTGGTGTGTGTTTGGTGTTACTAAACTATGTCAGGGAAACATCTCTAAATACCTCTTGGTGTGTGTTTGGCGGTACTAAACTATGTCAGGGAAACATCTCTAAATACCTCTTGGTGTGTCTCTGCTGTTACTAAACTATGTCAGGGAAACATCTCTAAATACCTCTTGGTGTGTGTTTGGTGTTACTAAACTATGTCAGGGAAACATCTCTAAATACCTCTTGGTGTGTGCTTGGTGTTACTAAACTATGTCAGGGAAACATCTCTAAATACCTCTTGGTGTGTGTTTGGTGTTACTAAACTATGTCAGGGAAACATCTCTAAATACCTCTTGGTGTGTGTTTGGTGGTACTAAACTATGTCAGGGAAACATCTCTAAATACCTCTTGGTGTGTGTTTGGTGGTACTAAACTATGTCAGGGAAACATCTCTAAATACCTCTTGGTGTGTGCTTGGTGTTACTAAACTATGTCAGGGAAACATCTCTAAATACCTCTTGGTGTGTCTCTGCTGTTACTAAACTATGTCAGGGAAACATCTCTAAATACCTCTTGGTGTGTGTTTGCTGTTACTAAACTATGTCAGGGAAACATCTCTAAATACCTCTTGGTGTGTCTCTGCTGTTACTAAACTATGTCAGGGAAACATCTCTAAATACCTCTTGGTGTGTGCTTGGTGTTACTAAACTATGTCAGGGAAACATCTCTAAATACCTCTTGGTGTGTGTTTGGTGGTACTAAACTATGTCAGGGAAACATCTCTAAATACCTCTTGGTGTGTGTTTGGTGGTACTAAACTATGTCAGGGAAACATCTCTAAATACCTCTTGGTGTGTGTTTGGTGGTACTAAACTATGTCAGGGAAACATCTCTAAATACCTCTTGGTGTGTGCTTGGTGTTACTAAACTATGTCAGGGAAACATCTCTAAATACCTCTTGGTGTGTGTTTGGTGTTACTAAACTATGTCAGGGAAACATCTCTAAATACCTCTTGGTGTGTGTTTGGTGTTACTAAACTATGTCAGGGAAACATCTCTAAATACCTCTTGGTGTGTGTTTGGTGTTACTAAACTATGTCAGGGAAACATCTCTAAATACCTCTTGGTGTGTGCTTGGTGTTACTAAACTATGTCAGGGAAACATCTCTAAATACCTCTTGGTGTGTGCTTGGTGGTACTAAACTATGTCAGGGAAACTTCTCTAAATACCTCTTGGTGTGTGTTTGGTGTTACTAAACTATGTCAGGGAAACATCTCTAAATACCTCTTGGTGTGTGTTTGGTGGTACTAAACTATGTCAGGGAAACATCTCTAAATACCTCTTGGTGTGTGTTTGGTGTTACTAAACTATGTCAGGGAAACATCTCTAAATACCTCTTGGTGTGTGTTTGGTGTTACTAAACTATGTCAGGGAAACATCTCTAAATACCTCTTGGTGTGTGTTTGGTGGTACTAAACTATGTCAGGGAAACATCTCTAAATACCTCTTGGTGTGTGCTTGGTGTTACTAAACTATGTCAGGGAAACATCTCTAAATACCTCTTGGTGTGTGCTTGGTGTTACTAAACTATGTCAGGGAAACATCTCTAAATACCTCTTGGTGTGTGCTTGGTGTTACTAAACTATGTCAGGGAAACATCTCTAAATACCTCTTGGTGTGTGTTTGGTGTTACTAAACTATGTCAGGGAAACATCTCTAAATACCTCTTGGTGTGTGTTTGGTGTTACTAAACTATGTCAGGGAAACATCTCTAAATACCTCTTGGTGTGTGTTTGGTGGTACTAAACTATGTCAGGGAAACATCTCTAAATACCTCTTGGTGTGTGCTTGGTGGTACTAAACTATGTCAGGGAAACATCTCTAAATACCTCTTGGTGTGTGTTTGGTGTTACTAAACTATGTCAGGGAAACATCTCTAAATACCTCTTGGTGTGTGTTTGGTGTTACTAAACTATGTCAGGGAAACATCTCTAAATACCTCTTGGTGTGTGTTTGGTGGTACTAAACTATGTCAGGGAAACATCTCTAAATACCTCTTGGTGTGTGCTTGGTGGTACTAAACTATGTCAGGGAAACATCTCTAAATACCTCTTGGTGTGTGCTTGGTGGTACTAAACTATGTCAGGGAAACATCTCTAAATACCTCTTGGTGTGTGCTTGGTGTTACTAAACTATGTCAGGGAAACATCTCTAAATACCTCTTGGTGTGTGCTTGGTGTTACTAAACTATGTCAGGGAAACATCTCTAAATACCTCTTGGTGTGTCTCTGCTGTTACTAAACTATGTCAGGGAAACATCTCTAAATACCTCTTGGTGTGTGTTTGGTGGTACTAAACTATGTCAGAGAAACATCTCTAAATACCTCTTGGTGTGTGCTTGGTGTTACTAAACTATATCAGGGAAACATCTCTAAATACCTCTTGGTGTGTCTCTGCTGTTACTAAACTATGTCAGGGAAACATCTCTAAATACCTCTTGGTGTGTGTTCGGTGTTACTAAACTATGTCAGGGAAACATCTCTAAATACCTCTTGGTGTGTGCTTGGTGTTACTAAACTATGTCAGGGAAACATCTCTAAATACCTCTTGGTGTGTGTTTGGTGTTACTAAACTATGTCAGGGAAACATCTCTAAATACCTCTTGGTGTGTGCTTGGTGTTACTAAACTATGTCAGGGAAACATCTCTAAATACCTCTTGGTGTGTGCTTGGTGGTACTAAACTATGTCAGGGAAACATCTCTAAATACCTCTTGGTGTGTGCTTGGTGTTACTAAACTATGTCAGGGAAACATCTCTAAATACCTCTTGGTGTGTGTTTGGTGTTACTAAACTATGTCAGGGAAACATCTCTAAATACCTCTTGGTGTGTGCTTGGTGGTACTAAACTATGTCAGGGAAACATCTCTAAATACCTCTTGGTGTGTGTTTGGTGGTACTAAACTATGTCAGGGAAACATCTCTAAATACCTCTTGGTGTGTGCTTGGTGGTACTAAACTATGTCAGGGAAACATCTCTAAATACCTCTTGGTGTGTCTCTGCTGTTACTAAACTATGTCAGGGAAACATCTCTAAATACCTCTTGGTGTGTGCTTGGTGGTACTAAACTATGTCAGGGAAACATCTCTAAATACCTCTTGGTGTGTGTTTGGTGTTACTAAACTATGTCAGGCAAACATCTCTAAATACCTCTTGGTGTGTGCTTGGTGGTACTAAACTATGTCAGGGAAACATCTCTAAATACCTCTTGGTGTGTGCTTGGTGTTACTAAACTATGTCAGGGAAACATCTCTAAATACCTCTTGGTGTGTCTCTGCTGTTACTAAACTATGTCAGGGAAACATCTCTAAATACCTCTTGGTGTGTGTTTGGTGGTACTAAACTATGTCAGGGAAACATCTCTAAATACCTCTTGGTGTGTGCTTGGTGGTACTAAACTATGTCAGGGAAACATCTCTAAATACCTCTTGGTGTGTGTTTGGTGTTACTAAACTATGTCAGGGAAACATCTCTAAATACCTCTTGGTGTGTGTTTGGTGGTACTAAACTATGTCAGGGAAACATCTCTAAATACCTCTTGGTGTGTGTTTGGTGTTACTAAACTATGTCAGGGAAACATCTCTAAATACCTCTTGGTGTGTGTTTGGTGTTACTAAACTATGTCAGGGAAACATCTCTAAATACCTCTTGGTGTGTGTTTGGTGGTACTAAACTATGTCAGGGAAACATCTCTAAATACCTCTTGGTGTGTGCTTGGTGTTACTAAACTATGTCAGGGAAACATCTCTAAATACCTCTTGGTGTGTGCTTGGTGTTACTAAACTATGTCAGGGAAACATCTCTAAATACCTCTTGGTGTGTGCTTGGTGTTACTAAACTATGTCAGGGAAACATCTCTAAATACCTCTTGGTGTGTGTTTGGTGGTACTAAACTATGTCAGGGAAACATCTCTAAATACCTCTTGGTGTGTGCTTGGTGGTACTAAACTATGTCAGGGAAACATCTCTAAATACCTCTTGGTGTGTGTTTGGTGTTACTAAACTATGTCAGGGAAACATCTCTAAATACCTCTTGGTGTGTGTTTGGTGGTACTAAACTATGTCAGGGAAACATCTCTAAATACCTCTTGGTGTGTGCTTGGTGGTACTAAACTATGTCAGGGAAACATCTCTAAATACCTCTTGGTGTGTGCTTGGTGGTACTAAACTATGTCAGGGAAACATCTCTAAATACCTCTTGGTGTGTGCTTGGTGTTACTAAACTATGTCAGGGAAACATCTCTAAATACCTCTTGGTGTGTGCTTGGTGTTACTAAACTATGTCAGGGAAACATCTCTAAATACCTCTTGGTGTGTCTCTGCTGTTACTAAACTATGTCAGGGAAACATCTCTAAATACCTCTTGGTGTGTGTTTGGTGTTACTAAACTATGTCAGGGAAACATCTCTAAATACCTCTTGGTGTGTGCTTGGTGTTACTAAACTATGTCAGGGAAACATCTCTAAATACCGCTTGGTGTGTCTCTGCTGTTACTAAACTATGTCAGGGAAACATCTCTAAATACCTCTTGGTGTGTGTTTGGTGTTACTAAACTATGTCAGGGAAACATCTCTAAATACCTCTTGGTGTGTGCTTGGTGTTACTAAACTATGTCAGGGAAACATCTCTAAATACCTCTTGGTGTGTGTTTGGTGTTACTAAACTATGTCAGGGAAACATCTCTAAATACCTCTTGGTGTGTGCTTGGTGTTACTAAACTATGTCAGGGAAACATCTCTAAATACCTCTTGGTGTGTGTTTGGTGGTACTAAACTATGTCAGGGAAACATCTCTAAATACCTCTTGGTGTGTGCTTGGTGGTACTAAACTATGTCAGGGAAACATCTCTAAATACCTCTTGGTGTGTGCTTGGTGTTACTAAACTATGTCAGGGAAACATCTCTAAATACCTCTTGGTGTGTGTTTGGTGTTACTAAACTATGTCAGGGAAACATCTCTAAATACCTCTTGGTGTGTGCTTGGTGGTACTAAACTATGTCAGGGAAACATCTCTAAATACCTCTTGGTGTGTGTTTGGTGGTACTAAACTATGTCAGGGAAACATCTCTAAATACCTCTTGGTGTGTGCTTGGTGGTACTAAACTATGTCAGGGAAACATCTCTAAATACCTCTTGGTGTGTGCTTGGTGTTACTAAACTATGTCAGGGAAACATCTCTAAATACCTCTTGGTGTGTGTTTGGTGGTACTAAACTATGTCAGGGAAACATCTCTAAATACCTCTTGGTGTGTGCTTGGTGGTACTAAACTATGTCAGGGAAACATCTCTAAATACCTCTTGGTGTGTGCTTGGTGGTACTAAACTATGTCAGGGAAACATCTCTAAATACCTCTTGGTGTGTGTTTGGTGGTACTAAACTATGTCAGGGAAACATCTCTAAATACCTCTTGGTGTGTGCTTGGTGTTACTAAACTATGTCAGGGAAACATCTCTAAATACCTCTTGGTGTGTGTTTGGTGGTACTAAACTATGTCAGGGAAACATCTCTAAATACCTCTTGGTGTGTGTTTGGTGTTACTAAACTATGTCAGGGAAACATCTCTAAATACCTCTTGGTGTGTGTTTGGTGTTACTAAACTATGTCAGGGAAACATCTCTAAATACCTCTTGGTGTGTGTTGTCAGGGAAACATCTCTAAATACCTCTTGGTGTGTGCTTGGTGTCTAGAGGAGTTGACTCCCCCTGTACAGCTGTTGCAGATGGTGGTGTCGTGGATCCAAGACCAGCCTCGATTGGTCCTCATCACTCTGCTGAACACGCCCCCCTCCTCCAGCCAGCCAATTGTCTCCATGGACCTCACGCCGCTGGCTGGGTTGGTGCGCTGGTGTGTCAAAGCCCCATTGGCTTACAGAAGAGACGGGAAGCAGGGCCTGGCTAATGGGACGACAGAGACGGAGCTGGAGGCAGGGCCTCTCTTCTCTGAGCTGCATCTCAGTGTTCTGCAGGTTTGTTCAGTCTCAAACCTGACTTTTGTGACATTTGTGTAACTTGAGGTCATCAGGACTTACATGAGGGTTGGGTTTGGATTACAATCATGCCCACTAACACAGGATGGTAACGCCAAGGGAGAATTGTAAACGGCTGCGCTGATTGCACTCTATCCAATCATAGCAGCCAGAACCTTCAGACAGTGAGACAGACCTGTCCATTACTCTATCCAATCATAGCAGCAGAACCTTCAGACAGTGAGACAGACCTGTCCATTACTCTATCCAATCATAGCAGCCAGAACCTTCAGACAGTGAGACAGACCTGTCCATTACTCTATCCAATCATAGCAGCAGAACCTTCAGACAGTGAGACAGACCTGTCCATTACTCTATCCAATCATAGCAGCCAGAACCTTCAGACAGTGAGACGGACCTGTCCATCACTCTATCCAATCATAGCAGCAGAACCTTCAGACAGTGAGACAGACCTGTCCATTACTCTATCCAATCATAGCAGCAGAACCTTCAGACAGTGAGACAGACCTGTCCATTACTCTATCCAATCATAGCAGCCAGAACCTTCAGACAGTGAGACAGACCTGTCCATTACTCTATCCAATCATAGCAGCAGAACCTTCAGACAGTGAGATAGACCTGTCCATTACTCTAGCCAATCATAGCAGCAGAACCTTCAGACAGTGAGACGGACCTGTCCATTACTCTATCCAATCATAGCAGCCAGAACCTTCAGACAGTGAGACAGACCTGTCCATCACTCTATCCAATCATAGCAGCAGAACCTTCAGACAGTGAGACAGACCTGTCCATTACTCTATCCAATCATAGCAGCAGAACCTTCAGACAGTGAGACGGACCTGTCCATTACTCTATCCAATCATAGCAGCAGAACCTATGAAACACTGCCAGACAGACCATCATAGCAGCAGAACCTATGAAACACTGCCAGACAGACCATCATAGCAGCAGAACCTATGAAACACTGCCAGACAGATCATCATAGCAGCAGGACCTATGAAACACTGCCAGACAGACCATCATAGCAGCAGAACCTATGAAACACTGCCAGACAGACCATCATAGCAGCAGAACCTATGAAACACTGCCAGACAGATCATCATAGCAGCAGAACCTATGAAACACTGCCAGACAGACCATCATAGCAGCAGAACCTATGAAACACTGCCAGACAGACCATCATAGCAGCAGAACCTATGAAACACTGCCAGACAGACCATCATAGCAGCAGAACCTATGAAACACTGCCAGACAGATCATCATAGCAGCAGAACCTATGAAACACTGCCAGACAGACCATCATAGCAGCAGAACCTATGAAACACTGCCAGACAGACCATCATAGCAGCAGAACCTATGAAACACTGCCAGACAGATCATCATAGCAGCAGAACCTATGAAACACTGCCAGACAGACCATCATAGCAGCAGAACCTATGAAACACTGCCAGACAGACCATCATAGCAGCAGAACCTATGAAACACTGCCAGACAGACCATCATAGCAGCAGAACCTATGAAACACTCCCTAACCCTAACCCCATGGAACCACACCCCCATGGAACCACACCCCCATGGAACCACACCCCCAAAGCGCTAACCCTCAGAGGTCATGGGTCAGGGTTACATCATGTTTAGAGGTTATCAAGTCTTCCTCCCAGGAGTCATGGGTCAGGGTTAGGTCATGTTTAGAGGTCAGAGGTTATGAACTCTAACCTCTTATCTGTTCCAGGTGTTGCTGCTCCTCCCGGGCGTTCTGAGAGAGAAGGGGCTTCTGGGTCGCTTGGCGTTGCTGCAGCCCGACCAGCTGACTTCTCTGATCTCTGACCTCTCTCGTCTTCTGGAGGAGCTGAAGCCTCACCACACCGATACACACACACACACCCAGCTCGCTCTGGACCGGCTGGCCCAGTCCCTGCAGGTCTCCATGGCAGCAGGGGCGCTGCTCTGCTCTAGAGGTAGGGATGTCATATCCTGTGTGTTCGACAGTTGGGATGTCATATCCTGTGTGTTCTACAGTTGTGATGTCATATCCTGTGTGTTCTACTGTTGGGATGTCATATCCTGTGTGTTCTACAGTTGGGATGTCATATCCTGTGTGTTCTACAGTTGGGATGTCATATCCTGTGTGTTCTACAGTTGGGATGTCATATCCTGTGTGTTCTCTCCACAGAGGACCTGAGAGCTCTCTGTTCCCGCCTCCCACACAACAAGTAAGAACCAATCACAATGCACCCCTAACCATCCCCCACAACCAATCACAATGCACCCCTAACCCTCCCCCACCACCAATCACGATGCACCCCTAGCCCTCCCCCACCACCAATCACGATGCACCCCTAGCCCCCCCTGTCTAGACCTGTTTTTACCTGCCTCCAGCCTAAGGGGTGTGGGTGTGTTATCTCCCCAAGCTGTGCCTGATGTCATAGACCCTCATAGTTCCAGAATGTTATGATAACGGCAGCCATTTTGGTAAAGGAGAAATCCAAACCAGTCTAATACCCTCAATGCACATTCCACGCTGGAACGTTCCAAGCCCTCTTCATATCAGGGGAGCGGTTTCCGGAGCGTTGTCAGGCATTGCCGACAGGGAGGAGATCTCGTTAAATATGGTTTAAATTTGTTCAACTTACTAAATTACATTCAGAGGATTTAAAAGCTACAGCAATGCGCTTGTGAGAAAAATTTAAGAACATTTGAAAACAAGTGTTTCAACATAGTATAACCACTACAAAGCTGACGCTAGCTAGCTAGCCTCTTCCATAGACTTGACTGGTTAGCTAGCTAGCCTCTTCCATAGACTTGACTGGTTAGCCAGCTAGCCTCTTCCATAGACTTGACTGGTTAGCTAGCTAGCCTCTTCCATAGACTTGACTGGTTAGCCAGCTAGCCTCTTCCATAGACTTGACTGGTTAGCCAGCTAGCCTCTTCCATAGACTTGACTGGTTAGCTAGCTAGCCTCTTCCATAGACTTGACTGGTTAGCTAGCTAGCCTCTTCCATAGACTTGACTGGTTAGCCAGCTAGCCTCTTCCATAGACTTGACTGGTTAGCTAGCTAGCCTCTTCCATAGACTTGACTGGTTAGCCAGCTAGCCTCTTCCATAGACTTGACTGGTTAGCCAGCTAGCCTCTTCCATAGACTTGACTGGTTAGCCAGCTAGCCTCTTCCATAGACTTGACTGGTTAGCCAGCTAGCCTCTTCCATAGACTTGACTGGTTAGCCAGCTAGCCTCTTCCATAGACTTGACTGGTTAGCCAGCTAGCCTCTTCCATAGACTTGACTGGTTAGCCAGCTAGCCTCTTCCATAGACTTGACTGGTTAGCCAGCTAGCCTCTTCCATAGACTTGACTGGTTAGCCAGCTAGCCTCTTCCATAGACTTGACTGGTTAGCCAGCTAGCCTCTTCCATAGACTTGACTGGTTAGCCAGCTAGCCTCTTCCATAGACTTGACTGGTTAGCCAGCTAGCCTCTTCCATAGACTTGACTGGTTAGCTAGCTAGCCTCTTCCATAGACTTGACTGGTTAGCCAGCTAGCCTCTTCCATAGACTTGACTGGTTAGCTAGCTAGCCTCTTCCATAGACTTGACTGGTTAGCTAGCTAGCCTCTTCCATAGACTTGACTGGTTAGCTAGCTAGCCTCTTCCATAGACTTGACTGGTTAGCTAGCTAGCCTCTTCCATAGACTTGACTGGTTAGCCAGCTAGCCTCTTCCATAGACTTGACTGGTTAGCCAGCTAGCCTCTTCCATAGACTTGACTGGTTAGCTAGCTAGCCTCTTCCATAGACTTGACTGGTTAGCTAGCTAGCCTCTTCCATAGACTTGACTGGTTAGCCAGCTAGCCTCTTCCATAGACTTGACTGGTTAGCTAGCTAGCCTCTTCCATAGACTTGACTGGTTAGCCAGCTAGCCTCTTCCATAGACTTGACTGGTTAGCCAGCTAGCCTCTTCCATAGACTTGACTGGTTAGCCAGCTAGCCTCTTCCATAGACTTGACTGGTTAGCCAGCTAGCCTCTTCCATAGACTTGACTGGTTAGCCAGCTAGCCTCTTCCATAGACTTGACTGGTTAGCCAGCTAGCCTCTTCCATAGACTTGACTGGTTAGCCAGCTAGCCTCTTCCATAGACTTGACTGGTTAGCCAGCTAGCCTCTTCCATAGACTTGACTGGTTAGCCAGCTAGCCTCTTCCATAGACTTGACTGGTTAGCCAGCTAGCCTCTTCCATAGACTTGACTGGTTAGCTAGCTAGCCTCTTCCATAGACTTGACTGGTTAGCTAGCTAGCCTCTTCCATAGACTTGACTGGTTAGCCAGCTAGCCTCTTCCATAGACTTGACTGGTTAGCTAGCTAGCCTCTTCCATAGACTTGACTGGTTAGCCAGCTAGCCTCTTCCATAGACTTGACTGGTTAGCCAGCTAGCCTCTTCCATAGACTTGACTGGTTAGCCAGCTAGCCTCTTCCATAGACTTGACTGGTTAGCCAGCTAGCCTCTTCCATAGACTTGACTGGTTAGCCAGCTAGCCTCTTCCATAGACTTGACTGGTTAGCCAGCTAGCCTCTTCCATAGACTTGACTGGTTAGCTAGCTAGCCTCTTCCATAGACTTGACTGGTTAGCTAGCTAGCCTCTTCCATAGACTTGACTGGTTAGCCAGCTAGCCTCTTCCATAGACTTGACTGGTTAGCCAGCTAGCCTCTTCCATAGACTTGACTGGTTAGCCAGCTAGCCTCTTCCATAGACTTGACTGGTTAGCCAGCTAGCCTCTTCCATAGACTTGACTGGTTAGCCAGCTAGCCTCTTCCATAGACTTGACTGGTTAGCCAGCTAGCCTCTTCCATAGACTTGACTGGTTAGCTAGCTAGCCTCTTCCATAGACTTGACTGGTTAGCTAGCTAGCCTCTTCCATAGACTTGACTGGTTAGCTAGCTAGCCTCTTCCATAGACTTGACTGGTTAGCTGGCTAGCCTCTTCCATAGACTTGACTGGTTAGCCAGCTAGCCTCTTCCATAGACTTGACTGGTTAGCCAGCTAGCCTCTTCCATAGACTTGACTGGTTAGCCAGCTAGCCTCTTCCATAGACTTGACTGGTTAGCCAGCTAGCCTCTTCCATAGACTTGACTGGTTAGCCAGCTAGCCTCTTCCATAGACTTGACTGGTTAGCCAGCTAGCCTCTTCCATAGACTTGACTGGTTAGCTAGCTAGCCTCTTCCATAGACTTGACTGGTTAGCTAGCTAGCATCAGAGCCATCTGGATAATCTCATAGACAGACTGGATCTAACGTTGTTTTACAGAGAAATAGGTCTATGTACTTGTCATGTTAGTTGAATGTAACATTAGTTGACAAAATGATTGTTTGCTAAGGTGTATATTTGGTTGGCTATGCTATCTAGCAAGCGGAGATCTCATTGCTCAAGTTGGTCCAATGTTTTGAAAACAGCTTGCTAGCCCCGCCCAGTTCATAACATTCTGTGTATATATCTAATGTTATCCTAACATGCTGACCACACCCACACCGCACGCATCGCTCTGGATATAACATGCTGACCACACCCACACCGCACGCATCGCTCTGGATAAGAGCGTCTGCTAAATGACTTAAAATGTAAAATGTAAAAATGTAATCCACAGATAAAAAGGGGAAACGTAGTTTCTAGTAATCTCTCCTCCTTCAGTTGTCTTGTTCTTCTGTGGACTTTATATGTCGGTTGGCAACCAACTTTAAGGTGAATCACCACCACCTCAGTTCATCTTCCAATCCCCCAGGTGGGTGTATGCTCCTAAAAGATGGGAGAGCTGGGACTAATACAACCTGGTACAATTGGCCCAGCGTCCTGGGTGATTGGAAGATGAACTGAGGTGGTGGTGATGCACCTTAAAGTTGGTTGCCAACCGACATATAAAGTCCACAGAAGAAGAAGACCCGTTTCCCCTTTTTATCTGTGGATTACATTTTTACATTTTGGTCATTTAGCAGACACTCTTATCCAGAGCGACTTACAGTTAGTGAGTGCATGAATTCTTTTTTTTCATACTGGCCCCCCGTGGGAATCGAACCCACAACCCTGGCGTTACGCCATGCTCTACCAACTGAGCTACACGGGACAAATGGGTCAAAATTCTACAAAGATCCAGAAAAAAGGACCTTGTGCATTTCTGGTAAAATACCCTGAAAATATACCAGGCGGTGTCAGAGGAAGGCCCCAAAAATGTTGCTGTTGGTTTTCCTCCTCCTTCATCCGTGGTGCTCATTCAACATAGCATTAGGAGAGTCCTGTCAACATCTACAGTCATGAACATGGCTTTCTGAACAGCACAATCTTCCTAATTGATAACTTTGTTATATTGGCATAATATGAAGTCTGGTTGGCAACAGCATCACCCCCATAATCTCCATAAAGTCTATAGACATGTTTAAAGATTTTCAGTCAAGCATGTTGACATGATGTGTAGAAGCTGTTATTGACAAAAGGGAATATTAATCATGAATACATAGAAAATGTTGTTCCATGTAAAATAGATTGAGGAGTGTTCATTAGAAAAGTGGTAGTTGATTGCATGTGCATGGTAGTCATGGAAAAGGATGGATGTTAGTCATCCTAATGAATAATTCAATTCAAATGTAGTCCAGATCAGCTAAACGTTCACATTTGCAAAATAAGGATATACAACCCCAACACAACACCCACTGTTCTGGTTCCAAATACAACCCCAACACAACACCCACTGTTCTGGTTCCAAATACAACCCCAACACAACACCCACTGTTCTGGTTCCAAATACAACCCCAACACAACACCCACTGTTCTGGTTCCAAATACAACCCCAACACAACACCCACTGTTCTGGTTCCAAATACAACCCCAACACAACACCCACTGTTCTGGTTCCAAATACAACCCCAACACAACACCCACTGTTCTGGTTCCAAATACAACCCCAACACAACACCCACTGTTCTGGTTCCAAATACAACCCCAACACAACACCCACTGTTCTGGTTCCAAATACAACCCCAACACAACACCCACTGTTCTGGTTCCAAATACAACCCCAACACAACACCCACTGTTCTGGTTCCAAATACAACCCCAACACAACACCCACTGTTCTTGTTCCAAATGCATGACTATTGTTCTGGTTTCATGATGACACTTGAATAAACGTAGGTACTCTCACTGATATGGGCTGGCAAGATAATGGCAGCTTATACTGGTACATGGCGCACAGAGAAAAGCTCCTGGGCCCCTCACCAAGCTACAACAACAGAGAGGAATGGAACTGACATTAATCAGGACAGGTACACAGTGGTACATGATGTTGTGGTACATAGGCCTACAAACACTGTGTGCTTGTTTTGTGAACTCCTTTTAGCCAATGGGGGTTTCATTATCAATCAATCAAATGTATTTTCATAAAGCCCTTGTCACAAAGTGCTTATACAGATACCCAGTGTAAAACCTCAAAGAGCAAGCAATACAAAGGCAGAAGCACAGTGACTACCTGGTTGAGCTTGATCAGCTGGGGTCTGGGACAAGGTAGCACGCACGGTGAAATCAGTTGAACCAGCAGCATGACAAGGGGGATTTGTGGGAGCCTAAGAACACACAGTACACCAGATATGAAAAGCTGACCCTAGACCTGGCACATCAGCTATTGCAGCATAATTACTGGGCACTGAGTGCAGACAGGGCCAGTCGACGGACAGGGCCAGTCGACGGACAGGGCCAGTCGACGGACAGGGCCAGTCGACGGACAGGGCCAGTCGACGGACAGGGCCAGTCGACGGACAGGGCCAGTCTACGGACAGGGCCAGTCAACGGACAGGGCCAGTCAACGGACAGGGCCAGTCAACGGACAGGGCCAGTCAACGGACAGGGCCAGTCAACGGACAGGGCCAACCAGGAAGGAGCTTACCCAACCGCTCTGAGGCACAGTCGCCCTAGATTTGGTATGGAAAAAAACAATACTATATGGTGCAATAAACATTAGTAAATGAGTTTAGCTGTAGCAGCTAATGACAATAAACATTAGTAAATGAGTTTAGCTGTAGCGGCTAATGACAATAAACATTAGTAAATGAGTTTAGCTGTAGCGGCTAATGACAATAAACATTAGTAAATGAGTTTAGCTGTAGCGGCTAATGATAATAAACATTAGTAAATGAGTTTAGCTGTAGCGGCTAATGATAATAAACATTAGTAAATGAGTTTAGCTGTAGCAGCTAATGATAATAAACATTAGTAAATGAGTTTAGCTGTAGCAGCTAATGACAATAAACATTAGTAAATGAGTTTAGCTGTAGCAGCTAATACCAATAAACATTAGTAAATGAGTTTAGCTGTAGCAGCTAATGATAATAAACATTAGTAAATGAGTTTAGCTGTAGCAGCTAATGACCAACATTAGTAAATGAGTTTAGCTGTAGCAGCTAATGATAATAAACATTAGTAAATGAGTTTAGCTGTAGCGGCTAATGACAATAAACATTAGTAAATGAGTTTAGCTGTAGCAGCTAATGATAATAAACATTAGTAAATGAGTTTAGCTGTAGCGGCTAATGACAATAAACATTAGTAAATGAGTTTAGCTGTAGCAGCTAATGATAATAAACATTAGTAAATGAGTTTAGCTGTAGCAGCTAATACCAATAAACATTAGTAAATGAGTTTAGCTGTAGCGGCTAATGACAATAAACATTAGTAAATGAGTTTAGCTGTAGCAGCTAATGACCAACATTAGTAAATGAGTTTAGCTGTAGCGGCTAATGATAATAAACATTAGTAAATTAGTTTAGCTGTAGCAGCTAATGATAATAAACATTAGTAAATGAGTTTAGCTGTAGCAGCTAATGACAATAAACATTAGTAAATGAGTTTAGCTGTAGCAGCTAATGATAATAAACATTAGTAAATGAGTTTAGCGTTAGCGGCTAATGATAATAAACATTTACATTTTAGTCATTTAGCAGACGCTCTTATCCAGAGCGACTTACAGTTAGTGAATACATAATTGTTTTTTATTTTTGTTGTCTTTATTTTTAAATAATATATATATATATATATTTTTTTTATACTGCCCCTTGTGGGAATCGAACCCACAACCCTGGCATTGCAAACGCCATGCTCTATCAACTGAGCTACATCCCTGCCGGCCATTCCCTCCCCTACCCTGGACGAATTGTACGCTGCCCATGAGTCTCCCAAGCCTGGATTCGAACCAGGATCTCTAGTGGCACAGTTAGCACTGCGTTGTGGCGCCTTAGACCACTGCGCCACTCAGTAAATGAGTTTAGCGTTAGCTGTTAATGACAATAAACATTAGTATATGAGTTTAGCTGTAGCAGCTAATGATAATAAACATTAGTAAATGAGTTTAGCGTTAGCAGCTAATGACAATAAACATTAGTATATGAGTTTAGCTGTAGCAGCTAATGACCAACATTAGTAAATGAGTTTAGCTGTAGCGGCTAATGACAATAAACATTAGTAAATGAGTTTAGCTGTAGCGGCTAATGACAATAAACATTAGTAAATGAGTTTAGCTGTAGCAGCTAATGACAATAAACATTAGTATATGAGTTTAGCTGTAGCGGCTAATGACAATAAACATTAGTAAATGAGTTTAGCTGTAGCGGCTAATGACAATAAACATTAGTAAATGAGTTTAGCGTTAGCAGCTAATGATAATAAACATTAGTAAATGAGTTTAGCTGTAGCAGCTAATGACCAACATTAGTAAATGAGTTTAGCTGTAGCAGCTAATGACAATAAACATTAGTAAATGAGTTTAGCTGTAGCAGCTAATGATAACAAACATTAGTAAATGAGTTTAGCTGTAGCAGCTAATGACAATAAACATTAGTAAATGAGTTTAGCTGTAGCGGCTAATGACAATAAACATTAGTAAATGAGTTTAGCTGTAGCAGCTAATGACCAACATTAGTAAATGAGTTTAGCTGTAGCAGCTAATGACAATAAACATTAGTAAATGAGTTTAGCTGTAGCGGCTAATGACAATAAACATTAGTAAATGAGTTTAGCTGTAGCAGCTAATGACAATAAACATTAGTATATGAGTTTAGCTGTAGCGGCTAATGACAATAAACATTAGTAAATTAGTTTAGCTGTAGCGGCTAATGACAATAAACATTAGTAAATGAGTTTAGCTGTAGCAGCTAATGACAATAAACATTAGTAAATGAGTTTAGCGTTAGCAGCTAATGATAATAAACATTAGTAAATGAGTTTAGCTGTAGCAGCTAATGACCAACATTAGTAAATGAGTTTAGCTGTAGCAGCTAATGACAATAAAAATTAATTATAAATTTTTTTAGTCATTTAGCAGACGCTCTTATCCAGAGCGACTTACAGGAGCAATTCGGGTTAAGTGCCTTGCTCAAGGGCACATCGACAGATTTTTCACCTAGTCGGCTCGGGGATTAGAACCAGCGACCTTTCGGTTACTGGCACAACGCTCTTAACCACTAAGCTACCTGCCGCCTCTTCCTCGGGCATCCCCTCTTGTCTAGATTCTACAGGGTGCTAGCCTGTTCTCCTCAAAACATTAGCTAGCTAACCAACTTAAACTAATGTTAGATTCGATCAAATGACAAGTACATAGACCTTTTGCTCTGTTACACAACGTAATAACAACCATAAGTTACAGGCTAGCCAGAAGGCTCTAATGCTAGCTAGCTAACCAGCCATGTTATTTAAATTGAAAGGAAGCTAGCTATCGTCAGCTTTGTAGCGGCAATGCTGTGGAAACACATTCTTACATTTTCTCACCAACGCCTTGCTGTAGTTTACAAATTCTATGAAATGTAATTTAGTAATGTCAATAAATTTCATCCGTATTTAGCGACATCTCCTCCCTCCCTGAGTTAGCGAAGCATTGCGATGGGCCGGAAGTCAAACCAAAGTCAAATGGAAATGAACCCCGGTATGAAGAGGAATGGAATGTGGAAGGTGCTTAGAATGCATTGACCGAATTGGAATGACTAGCAGTAGAGGCTTAGGTGATGCATTTCCTGCTTTTACATACGCAGGACAATCAAAGTGACTTGTAATTCCTAATTCTATGGTGTCTCCTCTCAGTTTGCTCCAGCTGGTGATGTCTGGTCCAGTGCAGCAGAGTGGGTTCTACCCCCACATCCATACCCCTCCCCTGGGGTACAGCCCCCGGCCCCGCCCCTTAGGACCTCACCCCTCCTCTCACTCCCCTCATCCCCCCCTCCCTTCTCAACCCTTCATTCCAGGCATGGCCTTCCCCTTCTGCCCCAGCCACTAGAGAGGTGGACAACATCTCCCCATCCAACCTTTCCTTCCAGGCATGGCCTTCCCCTTCTACCCCAGCCACTAGAGAGAGGTGGACAACATCTCCCCATCCAACCTTTCCTTCCAGGCATGGCCTTCCCCTTCTGCCCCAGCCACTAGAGAGGTGGACAACATCTCCCCATCCAACCTTTCCTTCCAGGCATGGCCTTCCCCTTCTACCCCAGCCACTAGAGAGGTGGACAACATCTCCCCATCCAACCTTTCCTTCCAGGCATGGCCTTCCCCTTCTACCCCAGCCACTAGAGAGAGGTGGACAACATCTCCCCATCCAACCTTTCCTTCCAGGCATGGCCTTCCCCTTCTGCCCCAGCCACTAGAGAGGTGGACAACATCTCCCCATCCAACCTTTCCTTCCAGGCATGGCCTTCCCCTTCTGCCCCAGCCAATAGAGAGGTGGACAACATCTCCCCATCCAACCTTTCCTTCCAGGCATGGCCTTCCCCTTCTGCCCTAGCCACTAGAGAGAGGTGGACAACATCTCCCCATCCAACCTTTCCTTCCAGGCATGGCCTTCCCCTTCTGCCCCAGCCACTAGAGAGAGGTGGACAACATCTCCCCATCCAACCTTTCCTTCCAGGCATGGCCTTCCCCTTCTGCCCCAGCCACTAGAGAGGTGGACAACATCTCCCCATCCAACCTTTCCTTCCAGGCATGGCCTTCCCCTTCTGCCCCAGCCACTAGAGAGGTGGACAACATCTCCCCATCCAACCTTTCCTTCCAGGCATGGCCTTCCCCTTCTGCCCCAGCCACTAGAGAGGGGGGTGGACAACATCTCCCCATCCAACCTTTCCTTCCAGGCATGGCCTTCCCCTTCTGCACCAGCCACTAGAGAGAGGTGGACAACATCTCCCCATCCAACCTTTCCTTCTAGGCATGGCCTTCCCCTTCTGCCCTAGCCACTAGAGAGAGGTGGACAACATCTCCCCATCCAACCTTTCCTTCCAGGCATGGCCTTCCCCTTCTACCCCAGCCACTAGAGAGAGGTGGACAACATCTCCCCATCCAACCTTTCCTTCCAGGCATGGCCTTCCCCTTCTGCCCCAGCCACTAGAGAGGTGGACAACATCTCCCCATCCAACCTTTCCTTCCAGGCATGGCCTTCCCCTTCTGCCCCAGCCACTAGAGAGGTGGACAACATCTCCCCATCCAACCTTTCCTTCCAGGCATGGCCTTCCCCTTCTACCCCAGCCACTAGAGAGGTGGACAACATCTCCCCATCCAACCTTTCCTTCCAGGCATGGCCTTCCCCTTCTGCCCCAGCCACTAGAGAGGTGGACAACATCTCCCCATCCAACCTTTCCTTCCAGGCATGGCCTTCCCCTTCTGCCCCAGCCACTAGAGAGGTGGACAACATCTCCCCATCCAACCTTTCCTTCCAGGCATGGCCTTCCCCTTCTGCCCCAGCCACTAGAGAGAGGTGGACAACATCTCCCCATCCAACCTTTCCTTTCAGGCATGGCCTTCCCCTTCTGCCCCAGCCACTAGAGAGGTGGACAACATCTCCCCATCCAACCTTTCCTTCCAGGCATGGCCTTCCCCTTCTGCCCCAGCCACTAGAGAGAGGTGGACAACATCTCCCCATCCAACCTTTCCTTCCAGGCATGGCCTTCCCCTTCTGCCCTAGCCACTAGAGAGAGGTGGACAACATCTCCCCATCCAACCTTTCCTTCCAGGCATGGCCTTCCCCTTCTACCCCAGCCACTAGAGAGGTGGACAACATCTCCCCATCCAACCTTTCCTTCCAGGCATGGCCTTCCCCTTCTGCCCTAGCCACTAGAGAGAGGTGGACAACATCTCCCCATCCAACCTTTCCTTCCAGGCATGGCCTTCCCCTTCTACCCCAGCCACTAGAGAGGTGGACAACATCTCCCCATCCAACCTTTCCTTCCAGGCATGGCCTTCCCCTTCTGCCCCAGCCACTAGAGAGAGGTGGACAACATCTCCCCATCCAACCTTTCCTTCCAGGCATGGCCTTCCCCTTCTACCCCAGCCATGAAAGAGAGGTGTGGAAAACATGAAAGAGAGGTGTGGACAACATGAAAGAGAGGCGTGGACAACATGAAAGAGAGGTGTGGACAACATGAAAGAGAGGTGTGGACAACATGAAAGAGAGGTGTGGACAACATGAAAGAGAGGTGTGGACAACATGAAAGAGAGGTGTGGACAACATGAAAGAGAGGTGTGGACACATGGAAGACAACAACATTGGTGTATACTGAGTATTTGGACTGTTTGTCAAATCAATATTTTTACTATGTGTGATCTTTTTTCTGTTGTGTTTACAGTTGAACCACATTACTAAAATCAATGTTATTACAGTGAAATGACTGCTCAAGATGTAAAAGCACAGAACCGAAATATTGTATTAATCCAATGAACACTTGTGATGCTCTCTTGTGGTTGTCACGTTACAGGTAAGATGTTAGTACATAAACTTCTCCACAACATTGTTCTTAACATATATTCATTTTTCAGAATAAGTGAACAGTCAATTTAACTACTATTTTAATTCCAGTGGTTATGGCGCCATCTTGTGGTTCATTGTAATGTTCTGATAGAGGCTACCTGCGTGACCGAAATGAAGCTCCTCGCATTCTTGGCTTTGCACGCTAGCAGTGAAGATTTAGCAGAAACATAACGCTATGTTGCATATCTTACTGCTTTCTTCCATGCACTGTGCTCTCCTGACACCAAATAACCAACACTTCTTAATATAATTAAATGGATTGTGGTCAGTAAACCCATGGGCCTCCCCTCTCTCTGTTCTCCTGTCCCCTCCCCTCTCTCTCTCTGTTCTCCTGTCCCCTCCCCTCTCTCTCTCTCTGTTCTCCTGTCCCCTCCCCTCTCTCTCTCTGTTCTCCTGTCCCCTCCCCTCTCTCTCTCTCTGTTCTCCTGTCCCCTCCCCTCTCTCTCTCTGTTCTCCTGTCCCCTCCCCTCTCTCTGTTCTCCTGTCCCCTCCCCTCTCTCTCTCTCTGTTCTCCTGTCCCCTCCCCCCTCTCTCTCTCTGTTCTCCTGTCCCCTCCCCTCTCTCTCTCTTTGTTCTCCTGTCCCCTCCCCCCTCTCTCTCTCTGTTCTCCTGTCCCCTCTCTCTCTCTCTGTTCTCCTGTCCCCTCCCCCCTCTCTCTCTCTGTTCTCATGTTCCCACCCCCTCTCTCTCTGTTCTCCTGTCCCCTCCCCTCTCTCTCTCTGTTCTCCTGTCCCCTCTCTCTCTCTGTTCTCATGTCCCCTCCCCTCTCTCTCTGTTCTCCTGTCCCCTCCCCTCTCTCTCTCTGTTCTCCTGTCCCCTCCCCTCTCTCTCTCTGTTCTCCTGTCCCCTCCCCTCTCTCTCTCTGTTCTCCTGTCCCCTCCCCTCTCTCTCTCTGTTCTCCTGTCCCCTCCCCTCTCTCTCTCTGTTCTCCTGTCCCCTCCCCTCTCTCTCTCTGTTCTCCTATCCCTCCCCCCTCTCTCTCTGTTCTCCTGTCCCCTCCCCTCTCTCTCTCTCTGTTCTCCTGTCCCCTCCCCTCTCTCTCTCTGTTCTCCTATCCCTCCCCCCTCTCTCTCTGTTCTCCTGTCCCCTCCCCTCTCTCTCTCTCTCTGTTCTCCTGTCCCCTCCCCCCTCTCTCACTGTTCTCCTGTCCCCTCCCCTCTCTCTCTCTGTTCTCCTGTCCCCTCCCCTCTCTCTCTCTGTTCTCCTATCCCTCCCCCCTTTCACTCTGTTCTCCTGTCCCCTCCCCTCTCTCTCTCTGTTCTCCTGTCCCCTCCCCTCTCTCTGTTCTCCTGTCCCCTCCCCTCTCTCTCTCTGTTCTCCTGTCCCCTCCCCTCTCTCTCTCTGTTCTCCTATCCCTCCCCCCTTTCACTCTGTTCTCCTGTCCCCTCCCCCCTCTCTCTCTGTTCTCCTGTCCCCTCCCCTCTCTCTCTCTCTGTTCTCCTGTCCCCTCCCCTCTCTCTCTCTCTGTTCTCCTATCCCTCCCCCCTCTCTCTCTGTTCTCCTGTCCCCTCCCCTCTCTCTCTCTGTTCTCCTGTCCCCTCCCCTCTCTCTCTCTGTTCTCCTGTCCCCTCCCCCCTCTCTCTCTGTTCTCCTGTCCCCTCCCCCCTCTCTCTCTGTTCTCCTGTCCCCTCCCCTCTCTCTCTCTCTGTTCTCCTATCCCTCCCCCCTCTCTCTCTGTTCTCCTGTCCCCTCCCCTCTCTCTCTCTCTCTGTTCTCCTGTCCCCTCCCCTCTCTCTCTCTGTTCTCCTGTCCCCTCCCCTCTCTCTCTCTGTTCTCCTATCCCTCCCCCCTCTCTCTCTGTTCTCATGTCCCCTCCCCCCTCTCTCTCTGTTCTCCTGTCCCCTCCCCTCTCTCTCTCTCTGTTCTCCTGTCCCCTCCCCTCTCTCTCTCTCTGTTCTCCTATCCCTCCCCCCTCTCTCTCTGTTCTCCTGTCCCCTCCCCTCCCCTCTCTCTCTCTGTTCTCCTGTCCCCTCCCCTCTCTCTCTCTGTTCTCCTGTCCCCTCCCCTCTCTCTCTCTCTGTTCTCCTGTCCCCTCCCCTCTCTCTCTCTGTTCTCCTGTCCCCTCCCCCCTCTCTCTCTGTTCTCCTGTCCCCTCCCCCCTCTCTCTCTGTTCTCCTGTCCCCTCCCCCCTCTCTCTCTGTTCTCCTGTCCCCTCCCCTCTCTCTCTGTTCTCCTGTCCCCTCCCCCCTCTCTCTCTCTGTTCTCCTGTGTTCTCCTCACTCTGTCCTGTCCCCTCCCCTCTCTCTCTCTGTTCTCCTGTCCCCTCCCCTCTCTCTCTCTGTTCTCCTGCATACTCCTGTCTGTCCTTTGTGGGCATCTGTCTCTCTATGTAGATGCAGAATAATATCAGTGAATTTGCAATTGTATTGTAAACACACACAATCTATTCAGTTACTCCTGCAAATAGAACAACAGTCTCTGTTTGGTGAGCTGCATCTCTCTTCCTCTTTCTGAAGAATAAATTCTGTATGTTTATCTTCTATAAGTTGGAAAGTTGTTTTTTCAACAGATAGTTGAGCTGACGTTACCAAATGTAGTTAACGTCATGTTAGCCATTGATGCCCCTCAAGTTAGCTATCTATCTTTTATTAGCAATGTTTAGCATATTTGGACAGTAATTGATTAGACAGTAATTGGTAAGTTAGTGATACTTTTTTGGTGGTGAACAGAGCTCCAGCAGTTGGATTCAGTGTCCAGATAGATAATCAATTACTGTCAAAACCCTGCTCATAAAATTTGCCATCTAGCTAATGTTAGCAGCACTTTTATCTAGACAAGCTAGCTTAACGTTATCTGTCAGTGCAACTTTTGAGTCAACATGTTGAAATGTAAGTTACTCGAATCTGGCTTACTTTAAGGTCAATAATTCCGAATAGCCTCATCATGGGCTAACAAAACATAGTTGTTGTTTTTTAAACAAAGTTGACCTCCGGTTCTCCTCCTCATCAAAGTTGACCTCCGGTTCTCCTCCTCATCAAAGTTGACCTCCGGTTCTCCTCCTCATCAAAGTTGACCTCCGGTTCTCCTCCTCATCTTTGTGCTCTCTCCCTCTCAGAGGATGAAGTCGCCCGCGCCGCCGAAATATCATTTCTTTAGACGAATCAAAAATGACATTGGAAACAGTCTTTGACTCCACCTCCTAAAGTACCAGCGTAACAGAAATGCTGGTTTAAAGCGGCACTAAAAAGGCTGGGCAGGCCAGACCGGGGCTCATGATTGGAGGATTCATTGCAGTGTAGCCTAGTTTGTTTTACAACATCCCAGCAGGGCCAAAGACTCGGTGCTGAGACAAAATCATTCGGGGCTAAAGCCTGTCCCCTCTGTGGTAACAGTGGTAATGTCACTGTTGTCCAGAGATAGAAAATAGATGCGACAATTACCTGTTATGGTGCATTTCCATTTAACTATCTTGTGTCGATAAAAACTGCTGGACGTAATGTCACACCCCAAAAAATTATCCCTCGCAAAAACCTACAGTGTTGAAGTGTTGCCATTTCCATTTAGGCAAATTGTACATGAATAAATTGCTGACAGTCTGTATGCCCTCCCACCTATGTTTCATTAATAAATTGGTGACAGTCTGTATGCCCTCCCACCTATGTTTCATTAATAAATTGGTGACAGTCTGTATGCCCTCCCACCTATGTTTCATTAATAAATTGGTGACAGTCTGTATGCCCTCCCACCTATGTTTCATTAATAAATTGGTGACAGTCTGTATGCCCTCCCACCTATGTTTCATTAATAAATTGGTGACAGTCTGTATGCCCTCCCACCTATGTTTCATTAATAAATTGGTGACAGTCTGTATGCCCTCCCACCTATGTTTCATTAATAAATTGGTGACAGTCTGTATGCCCTCCCACCTATGTTTCATTAATAAATTGTACGCCCTCCCACCTATGTTTCATTAATAAATTGGTGACAGTCTGTACGTCCTCCCACCTATGTTTCATTAATAAATTGGTGACAGTCTGTATGCCCTTCCACCTATGTTTCATTAATAAATTGGTGACAGTCTGTACGCCCTCCCACCTATGTTTCATTAATAAATTGGTGACAGTCTGTACGCCCTCCCACCTATGTTTCATTAATAAATTGGTGACAGTCTGTATGCCCTCCCACCTATGTTTCATTAATAAATTGTATGCCCTCCCACCTATGTTTCATTAATAAATTGGTGACAGTCTGTACGCCCTCCCACCTATGTTTCATTAATAAATTGGTGACAGTCTGTATGCCCTCCCACCTATGTTTCATTAATAAATTGGTGACAGTCTGTATGCCCTCCCACCTATGTTTCATTAATAAATTGTATGCCCTCCCACCTATGTTTCATTAATAAATTGGTGACAGTCTGAATGCCCTCCCACCTATGTTTCATTAATAAATTGTACGCCCTCCCACCTATGTTTCATTAATAAATTGGTGACAGTCTGTACGCCCTCCCACCTATGTTTCATTAATAAATTGTATGCCCTCCCACCTATGTTTCATTAATAAATTGGTGACAGTCTGTACGCCCTCCCACCTATGTTTCATTAATAAATTGGTGACAGTCTGTATGCCCTCCCACCTATGTTTCATTAATAAATTGTATGCCCTCCCACCTATGTTTCATTAATAAATTGGTGACAGTCTGTATGCCCTCCCACCTATGTTTCATTAATAAATTGGTGACAGTCTGTACGCCCTCCCACCTATGTTTCATTAATAAATTGGTGACAGTCTGTACGCCCTCCCACCTATGTTTCATTAATAAATTGGTGACAGTCTGTACGCCCTCCCACCTATGTTTCATTAATAAATTGCTGACAGTCTGTACGCCCTCCCACCTATGTTTCATTAATAAATTGGTGACAGTCTGTATGCCCTCCCACCTATGTTTCATTAATAAATTGGTGACAGTCTGTATGCCCTCCCACCTATGTTTCATTAATAAATTGGTGACAGTCTGTACGCCCTCCCACCTATGTTTCATTAATAAATTGGTGACAGTCTGTACGCCCTCCCACCTATGTTTCATTAATAAATTGTATGCCCTCCCACCTATGTTTCATTAATAAATTGGTGACAGTCTGTATGCCCTCCCACCTATGTTTCATTAATAAATTGCTGACAGTCTGTACGCCCTCCCACCTATGTTTCATTAATAAATTGGTGACAGTCTGTACGCCCTCCCACCTATGTTTCATTAATAAATTGGTGACAGTCTGTATGCCCTCCCACCTATGTTTCATTAATAAATTGCTGACAGTCTGTACGCCCTCCCACCTATGTTTCATTAATAAATTGGTGACAGTCTGTATGCCCTCCCACCTATGTTTCATTAATAAATTGGTGACAGTCTGTATGCCCTCCCACCTATGTTTCATTAATAAATTGCTGACAGTCTGTATGCCCTCCCACCTATGTTTCATTAATAAATTGTATGCCCTCCCACCTATGTTTCATTAATAAATTGTATGCCCTCCCACCTATGTTTCATTAATAAATTGGTGACAGTCTGTATGCCCTCCCACCTATGTTTCATTAATAAATTGGTGACAGTCTGTACGCCCTCCCACCTATGTTTCATTAATAAATTGTATGCCCTCCCACCTATGTTTCATTAATAAATTGGTGACAGTCTGTATGCCCTCCCACCTATGTTTCATTAATAAATTGGTGACAGTCTGTACGCCCTCCCACCTATGTTTCATTAATAAATTGCTGACAGTCTGTACGCCCTCCCACCTATGTTTCATTAATAAATTGGTGACAGTCTGTATGCCCTCCCACCTATGTTTCATTAATAAATTGGTGACAGTCTGTATGCCCTCCCACCTATGTTTCATTAATAAATTGCTGACAGTCTGTATGCCCTCCCACCTATGTTTCATTAATAAATTGCTGACAGTCTGTATGCCCTCCCACCTATGTTTCATTAATAAATTGTATGCCCTCCCACCTATGTTTCATTAATAAATTGGTGACAGTCTGTATGCCCTCCCACCTATGTTTCATTAATAAATTGTATGCCCTCCCACCTATGTTTCATTAATAAATTGGTGACAGTCTGTACGCCCTCCCACCTATGTTTCATTAATAAATTGTATGCCCTCCCACCTATGTTTCATTAATAAATTGGTGACAGTCTGTATGCCCTCCCACCTATGTTTCATTAATAAATTGTATGCCCTCCCACCTATGTTTCATTAATAAATTGGTGACAGTCTGTACGCCCTTCCACCTATGTTTCATTAATAAATTGTATGCCCTCCCACCTATGTTTCATTAATAAATTGGTGACAGTCTGTATGCCCTCCCACCTATGTTTCATTAATAAATTGCTGACAGTCTGTACGCCCTTCCACCTATGTTTCATTAATAAATTGGTGACAGTCTGTATGCCCTCCCACCTATGTTTCATTAATAAATTGCTGACAGTCTGTACGCCCTCCCACCTATGTTTCATTAATAAATTGGTGACAGTCTGTACGCCCTCCCACCTATGTTTCATTAATAAATTGGTGACAGTCTGTATGCCCTCCCACCTATGTTTCATTAATAAATTGTACGCCCTCCCACCTATGTTTCATTAATAAATTGGTGACAGTCTGTATGCCCTCCCACCTATGTTTCATTAATAAATTGGTGACAGTCTGTATGCCCTCCCACCTATGTTTCATTAATAAATTGGTGACAGTCTGTATGCCCTCCCACCTATGTTTCATTAATAAATTGCTGACAGTCTGTACGCCCTTCCACCTATGTTTCATTAATAAATTGGTGACAGTCTGTATGCCCTCCCACCTATGTTTCATTAATAAATTGGTGACAGTCTGTACGCCCTTCCACCTATGTTTCATTAATAAATTGTATGCCCTCCCACCTATGTTTCATTAATAAATTGGTGACAGTCTATGCTGGACTTGAACCAGATCAAACATCTCTGGAGAGACCTGAAAATAGCTGTGCAGCGACGCTCCCCATCCAACCTGACAGAGCTTGAGAGGATCTGCAGAGAAGAATGGGAGAAACTCCCCAAATACATTTTACATTTTAGTCATTTAGCAGACGCTCTTATCCAGAGCGACTTACAGGAGCAATTAGGGTTAAGTGCCTTGCTCAAGGGCACATCGACAGATTTTTCACCTAATTGGCTCGGGGATTAGAACCAGCGACCTTTCGGTTACTGGCACAACGCTCTTAACCACTAAGCTTGTAGCGTCATACCCAAGAAGACTCAAGGCTGTAATCGCTGCCAAAGGTGCTTCAACAAAGTCCTGAGTAAAGGGTCTGAATACTTATGTAAATGTGATTTTTTTTTTTATACATTTGCAAAAATGTCTAAAAACCTGTTTTTGCTTTGTCATTATGGGGTATTGTGTGTAGATTGAGGGGAAAAAAAACAATTTAATCAATTTTAGAATCGGCTATATCGTCAACATTTGTGGAAATTAATTTAGTTTTATGGTCTAAATTTAAGGTAAGGATTAGCAGTGTGGTTTTATTACTTTGTGGCTGTGCCAGCAGAACTGCCGTCAGGGCAAGATTCATGCCAATAAATGGCGCCATGCCCCCAGTCATCCCTTCCCTGTCTTTACAAGGCTGCAGAACATAGTGCTGTTTCTAGCCCTATCTAATATATTATACATGCCGCATCAAATATGCATCCAAGCCCAACTGAAATCTCATCAGAAACGTGTTGGGCCTATTGCAACAAAGATTCACCACTAGATTGTTGCCAGTTTATGTTCATAACTAAAACTTCACCTAATTTTAACATTCTGTCTTATTTTAATTTTTTTACGGTTATCCCATCTCAAGAGGTTAAATAAAAAAATATACTTTTCATCTCTGGGTAACAGGGTTGACGTGTTATGCTCGACACGCTCAGTTTTCCACCACAAAACTAAAAAATTGCAAAAAAGAGCAGAGCTCACGAGCTCAACTAGGACCTGCACTCTGGCGCTATGTCTAAAAAGCTTTTCGTCTGGTACAACTCTCCCATTCACCTGTGGGAACTTCAGCTTCATAACTCTCCCATTCACCTGTCCAACTCTCCCATTCACCTGTCCAACTCTCCCATTCACCTGTCCAACTCTCCCATTCACCTGTCCAACTCTCCCATTCACCTGTCCAACTCTCCCATTCACCTGTGGGAACTTCAGCTTCATAACTCTCCCATTCACCTGTCCAACTCTCCCATTCACCTGTCCAACTCTCCCATTCACCTGTCCAACTCTCCCATTCACCTGTCCAACTCTCCCATTCACCTGTCCAACTCTCCCATTCACCTGTCCAACTCTCCCATTCACCTGTCCAACTCTCCCATTCACCTGTCCAACTCTCCCATTCACCTGGGAACTACAGCTTCATGCTAGCCTTTTACTGGCTGCTTCATGCTAGCCTTTTACTGGCTGCTTCATGCTAGCCTTTTACTGGCTGCTTCATGCTAGCCTTTTACTGGCTGCTTCATGCTAGCCTTTTACTGGCTGCTTCATGCTAGCCTTTTACTGGCTGATTCATGCTAGCCTTTTACTGGCTGATTCATGCTAGCCTTTTACTGGCTGCTTCATGCTAGCCTTTTACTGGCTGCTTCACGCTAGCCTTTTACTGGCTGCTTCACGCTAGCCTTTTACTGGCTGCTTCACGCTAGCCTTTTACTGGCTGCTTCACGCTAGCCTTTTACTGGCTGCTTCATGCTAGCCTTTTACTGGCTGCTTCATGCTAGCCTTTTACTGGCTGCTTCATGCTAGCCTTTTACTGGCTGCTTCATGCTAGCCTTTTACTGGCTGCTTCATGCTAGCCTTTTACTGGCTGCTTCATGCTAGCCTTTATCTGGCTGCTTCATGCTAGCCTTTTACTGGCTGCTTCATGCTAGCCTTTTACTGGCTGCTTCATGCTAGCCTTTTACTGGCTGCTTCACGCTAGCCTTTTACTGGCTGCTTCACGCTAGCCTTTTACTGGCTGCTTCACGCTAGCCTTTTACTGGCTGCTTCACGCTAGCATTTTACTGGCTGCTTCACGCTAGCCTTTTACTGGCTGCTTCATGCTAGCCTTTTACTGGCTGCTTCATGCTAGCCTTTTACTGGCTGCTTCATGCTAGCCTTTTACTGGCTGCTTCATGCTAGCCTTTTACTGGCTGCTTCATGCTAGCCTTTTACTGGCTGCTTCATGCTAGCCTTTTACTGGCTGCTTCATGCTAGCCTTTTACTGGCTGCTTCATGCTAGCCTTTATCTGGCTGCTTCATGCTAGCCTTTTACTGGCTGCTTCATGCTAGCCTTTTACTGGCTGCTTCATGCTAGCCTTTTACTGGCTGCTTCATGCTAGCCTTTTACTGGCTGCTTCATGCTAGCCTTTATCTGGCTGCTTCATGCTAGCCTTTTACTGGCTGCTTCATGCTAGCCTTTTACTGTCTGCTTCATGCTAGCCTTTTACTGGCTGCTTCATGCTAGCCTTTTACTGGCTGCTTCATGCTAGCCTTTTACTGGCTGCTTCATGCTAGCCTTTTACTGGCTGCTTCATGCTAGCCTTTTACTGGCTGCTTCATGCTAGCCTTTATCTGGCTGCTTCATGCTAGCCTTTTACTGGCTGCTTCATGCTAGCCTTTTACTGGCTGCTTCATGCTAGCCTTTTACTGGCTGCTTCATGCTAGCCTTTTACTGGCTGCTTCATGCTAGCCTTTTACTGGCTGCTTCATGCTAGCCTTTTACTGGCTGCTTCATGCTAGCCTTTTACTGGCTGCTTCATGCTAGCCTTTTACTGGCTGCTTCATGCTAGCCTTTATCTGGCTGCTTCATGCTAGCCTTTTACTGGCTGCTTCATGCTAGCCTTTTACTGGCTGCTTCATGCTAGCCTTTTACTGGCTGCTTCATGCTAGCCTTTTACTGGCTGCTTCATGCTAGCCTTTATCTGGCTGCTTCATGCTAGCCTTTTACTGGCTGCTTCATGCTAGCCTTTTACTGTCTGCTTCATGCTAGCCTTTTACTGGCTGCTTCATGCTAGCCTTTTACTGGCTGCTTCATGCTAGCCTTTTACTGGCTGCTTCATGCTAGCCTTTTACTGGCTGCTTCACGCTAGCCTTTTACTGGCTGCTTCATACTAGCCTTTTACTGGCTGCTTCATGCTAGCCTTTTACTGGTTGCTTCATGCTAGCCTTTTACTGGCTGCTTCATGCTAGCCTTTATCTGGCTGCTTCATGCTAGCCTTTTACTGGCTGCTTCATGCTAGCCTTTTACTGGTTGCTTCATGCTAGCCTTTTACTGGCTGCTTCATGCTAGCCTTTATCTGGCTGCTTCATGCTAGCCTTTTACTGCGGCGGAGAGCCTTTTCTTTTCTGTTTGTATTGTGTTGTGCACTAGGTTTTTAATGTCTTTCCATGTTCTATTTTTGAGAGCTGACTCTGACCCTTTACATAACAGGCAATCCTCTTTGCCGGGAACCTTATTTAGCGCTTAACATTTTCCCAAATGCTTCCACACTGATGCTTTCTCACAGCTGCTCCAGGGCCTCTCTGGGTGAGGAGTCATTCTCTTCAAACCTAATTGCAAACAAAGAAAATATGAAATCATATGAACATGATGGTCCCAACAGAATGGGGGAGATGGAAAGGAAAGACTTCCTCCGTGTC
>NW_028156737.1:0-1000 GCF_964263955.1 Coregonus lavaretus
CCATTGTGCACTCTCCTCAAACAATAGAATGATATTTTTTCACTGTAATAGCTACTGTAAATTGGGCAGTGCAGTTAGATTAACAAGAATTAAAGCTTTCTGCCCATATAAGACATGCCTATGTCCTGGAAAGTTTTATGTTACTTACAACAGTCATGCTAATCACATTAGCGCACGTTAGCTCAACCGTCCCGTATAAAGGACACCGATCACGTAGAGGTTAACGGGGAAAAAAGACAGACACAAGCAAGAGTATGAAAGAATCGCAGGAGTAAAATGAAAGCAATCCATCCAGCAAGATTTAAGTTACAAGTGGATTTTGCACCCCTCAAACACAAGAAATAGATGGCTGAAAATGACAGATCCTCAGGTGGGCGGGGCATGCTAGTACAATACATTCAATCCATTAACTGACAGGCGAAACCTCTGATTACTGATCCAGGCAATTATGCAGAAAGGTGCACTGTAAAGAGGGCCTGACATGCACACAGTTTGTCATTTGTGAGGCGGAGTCTCTACCAAAGGCCAAACAAATTGATGATTGGATTGCCTTGTTGTTTTCATTACCCAAAGCCATAGATCAATGTTTTTATTTATTTAGCCACACATATAGAGACCAGTCAGACGACTTTGCTACTTCAAGCAGCGAAGGCGAATCAGGATGGCAATTATATTTTTGGTAACACTTTATCTGGATAGTCCGGATAGTCCATCTACAGATGGTCATACTATCAAATTATCTGTTGATAAGCAACTGCTTGCTAAAGTTACGGTTAGGGTTAGGGTTAGGTTTAGAATAAGGGTTAGGGTTAGGCTTAAGTTTATGGTTAGGATAAGGGTTAGGGTTAGGGCAAGGGTTAGTAGATAGTTAGTTAAAATGGACTATCCAAATAGAGTGTTACCTGAACCCATAAGTATCTTGAGAGCGATGCCATAGGGGAACCATTTTACGGTCTCTGAAGACCCATAAATTGGATGGTTCTTTGAAGAACCATAAACA
>NW_028156736.1:0-45865 GCF_964263955.1 Coregonus lavaretus
TGAACAATACTGTAAAGCTCATTATAATCTGCTGCGCAATGTAATTATACATCTTTCTTTAATGATATGTGTTATGATGTAATTTTTCAACATGAGTTTGGCCAACTGTGCAATGCAAGGGATGCATGTGATATAATTAAGAGTTGCAAGCTTAGGAACTCGCATTCAATAATATGCCTTCCTGTCTTTTTGTTATTACAGTTATTTAACTCACTGCCAAAATCCTCGCGCTAAATGTCACCCTATGTGAATAATGTGGAAAGTATTGTGAAAATGGTGCTGCTTAGATTCTAGCATACCATGTTTGTTGTCAACAACAAATGTAAACTTATGTAAGCTAGTATAAACTCCTCAATGAGCTCTTGGCTCACCTAGTCAAACTCCCTCTGTCCACGTTTTCTTGTTTTTCCTCCATCTCTTCTTTCTTCTTAATAGGTGATCACTGCCAAATAAGACGTGGTTTGTGTGTGTGTGTGTGTGTGCTTGAGTTAATTTACATTTACATTTTAGTAATTTAGCAGACGCTCTTATCCAGAGCGACATACAGGAGCAATTAGGGTTAAGTGCCTTGCTCAAGGGCACACCGACAGATTTTTCACCTAGTCGGCTCAGGGATTCAAACCATCAACCTTTCGGTTAATGGGGCAACGCTCTTAACCGCTAGGCTCCCTGCCACTGTTTTCTCTGTCTTTTTGGACAGCATTGGAAACAACTTTTTCGGCAACTTCAAAGACTTCTCCAATTCAGTTTGGGCAAATGAATTGATCTTTGTTGTATACTTTAGTATCTTTTATACTCATCATTGTGATGTTCTCTTGCTCTCTCTCTCTCTCTCTCTCTCTCTCGCTTGTGTTTAGGAGCAGTATGAGTTCTGCTACAAAGTGGTCCAGGAGTATATCGAAGCCTTTTCTGACTACGCCAACTTCAAGTAGGGACCCACACAGGGGAAGGACATCCATACACAGTCATAAACACACACCAAACCCACACATACCAGACGGAAAGAAACAAACTGTTCACGGCTTAGATGACTGGACAGCCTGCGTGCACAGAGGAAAAGGGAATGGAAGTTTTGTGACAGAGCCAAGTGCAGCGCTGCAGTGTACCGGAGGGAGTGAATATCAGAGATGCCTTCTAGAATATTTTGTAATATTGAGCATGTTTATATGGCCCCTTGTCCCTATCCCCCCCCCCCACATCCAGACACTCCCCAATCCACCCAATGTACATATACCGTACTTACCCTGTCACATTTTGGGGGTTTGTTTTTAGATACAGTTTAAGTTTGGCTGTATTTTTTGGGTGACATAATGCTTTTTATTGGTATATATATTAAATAAGTAAATCAGATGCTTTAGAGGTGTATGTCAAATCGAGAGTCGAGGAAATGGTGTTAGGGGTTTCTTTGTGTTCTCTTTAGTTTTTTGCGGTTGAGTGACTTGAGACTATCTGATTCAGGCTGAAGCTAAAAGCTGATAGGTCATCGTCAGAGGAATGGATTTACACAGCCAATCAGAATTAATCTGTACGCACGCACACACACACACAAACACGTTACAGCTGGCCAGGAGCACATCCAGAATTGGCCACGATGGCTTAGCCAATCACATGATCCAAACCCTTTCCACTAGTTTTCCTTTGAGTTCAAAGTTCACACAGAGGTCAAGGAGCCATGGCATTTGCTGAACTCACCGTTACACAAGAGCATAGCACCCCAGAGCCACTGATTTTCTCAGGGCACAAACACACGGTGTATGTGTGTGTTTTAAAAGGGAGCCATGTGCCAAACAGTCTCCTCAGGTGAAGGTTGAAGTTGCCCCTAGACACTGGTCTTGGGTCAGTTTTGAGTTTCCCCCTCTCATAGTTAAGGATAGGATTTGGGGAGGGCAGGCTGATCCTAGATCTGAACCTAGAGGCCACTTTTCCTCCCAGGAGCATCTCTCCATCTGCGAGGCAGGCCTAGGCCGTCGCAAGCCAAATCTCTCACACACAGTCCTAGACATTGTGGCTTTGCTGCATTTGTGTTCAAGGACATAGAAAACAATGTAGTTTAGGTGGACCTTCACATGCTCGCCGTCACAGTGGATTCAATGTGTGTAGAACGTTTATGGAAGTTGAAGTTGCCCATACCGAAAATAAATCAAATATCAAACGTAAATATATTTAAATGTAATGAGCGTGTTGAAGATTTGGCCAACAATGCATTCAAAATAGCCTATGCATAATGATAATGAGTATGACGCCCGAATGTTGCCATAATACAATGATTATTTCAGAATTTCCATTTCTAAAACTACATAAGATTATGGATAAAATATAGTAACCATGCAATTACTGTGATTTCCTATAATTTTGGTATATCATGGAAATGGTTATGTATTCATATATTTAATTGCTTACAATTAGAATGGGGGAAAACATTTCCTATCTATTATTCACTTATTATTCTATTTACTTGTACTCTATTGCATATATTTATTTTCGGTATAGGTTGTTTAAGAAGATGGCGTCAAAATGTGAAGACATCCCTCTCTGTTTTTCAACTGGGGCCTGTTCAGGATGATGAAATGTTATAGAACGTTCCGATAGAAATGTATTGTGTAGAACATATTTGATTGTTTGTCGTAGGGAATTGTCAGCTCTATTCAATATATTTCTATCTGCAACATTTAGAACGTTTCACAATCTGTTGTGGCACCTCAATACTGTGCTGTTAGTGTTTTATGACTAATACTGAGCAATTTTTTTATACTTTAATGCTGTTGCTTTGATACTCCCACCCCAAATGGATGCATTGTTACTTTTATTGTTGAAACGTGTGACATGGAATGTTTGCAGTGATTTTTTTATTTTATTCAAAATGGCTGCCTACAAGGACAGCTTGGTTAGAAACACACGCTATGGGTTTGTGGATGAGGCCGCCGTCTTTAGTTGCGATTGTAATGAAATATAAATGATGTCAATTAGCTAGCAACAAGGTCGAGGTCAATTCCATCTCATCTCAGTCAACTCAGGAAATTACTTGAAATTGCCAGTTGGGGGGTTTTCCCATACAGGTTCTCTCAATGTATGAATAGAATTTCAATTTGTCTACTTAGTTGGTTGAGTGCAAATGGAATTGCCCCTGCCCCTGGTCCATTAGCCAATCACAGCTACCACTTGGCCCCAAATGATTGTAATAAATAGTAATAGTGTGTAGGGGGCAGGTCGTATGATATGTATGATTCCCACCCCCTTCCCCATGAACCAAGGTGTTAACCCTGGTATGAGTGAATTAGGGGTGACCGACATGAGGTTTTAGCTGTCAATTGTGATCAGGGATTATTGGTCAATTGTGAGAGCCTCCATTTTGATCCTAGTTCCTCCATTGTTCTGTGGAGTTGACAGGTATCCTAGAGAGCAATGAAGATCTGCCAGGCCTAGTGATACCAAACTCATTGTCTTATATGCAGATGGCCCTGTTTGTCCAGGCATAGAGGTTCAGCATTGTTTTTGTCATTGGGACAGCCCACAGTGTGTAGACAAATGCCTGCACCGCGCACAACCCCCATTGTTCATGAGTTGGTAATAGATCGGTTTGGCTTCTCCCTTTTAATATATTTTTATAAGCAGAAAGGAAGGAGCACAATCCAACTCTGTCGATGTGCTTCAATCACGTGATCATTGAATTAGAAATAGTCCCTGAAATTCTGCACACAAAAAACGCACCATTATTGAGAACTTGTTGAGTTATTGTTGATTGTTCAAAAAGCTTGTGCTAGTTGCACCAAAAAAGCCCTTGAAATGACTAAACCAATGATACGAAGGCCAGACGGGTAACATGGCCCTTAGATAGGAAATTACTTGACGTCAACTAGGGTTGCAATCTTTTTATATCTTTTTTTTATCCTGTTTTGAAGAATTCCAGTTTGGAGGATTACCTTGCAGCTTATTCCCCTCTGATTCCAGAAATCCTCCAACCAGACTTTTTTTAGAATGTTTTTGAGGAATTTTGCAACCCTAATGTCAACATTGGAGAGACCTTTTAAAAGCCTCTGGTTACGGCCTCTAGTTAGGCCTCTAGTTCTGACTGGGACCCTTAGGTTAAACCATGGGACATAAATAGCTAGGTAGAGATCTTCAAACTGGATGTCTCATTTGGACCAGTCACTTAAACTGTCATCGTCATTTCAGACCACGTTCTATTCCAAAGCATCACAAGTGCCCATGATTTACGATTGGCTACATTTTGTTTTACTTCCTGGATGTTTGGGTGTGTTGGATCTTTGTAATCGTCAGGGTGGGTGTTTGTGTGCGTGGAGAGGTGGGAGGGTTTTACTCTTCTTTTGAACCAAAGTTTGCGGTTTCTATCCACCTTGCTTCCATTCTATGGCTCTGTCTGTAGTTGGCTGTGTCTGAATGTTTAGCCAAATGTAATAATCACCTGTCCCCAATGACACTGTGCCAACACCCAACCCTATTGACTTAAAGCTTCACTCTAGAAAGTGCCTCACAGGTTGATTTATATGGTAAGTAAGTTCACTGCACCTCTCCCTCTGTGAGTTGGTTGAGTGTTGGTATATAGAAGCTTGGTAAACCAGTATCACCCTACAAATTAGTACATATATTTGCCCACTTCCCACTACTATCTCTGAGCCATCGTATAGAACTTTATCGACAAACCACCTCTGTACAAAGGCCGAGCTGCCGCTTGGCTGTAACTCTGAGACCAAGATCAGGGCCTTTATTCTCCCTTTCATGCTGTAACGCCGGGTTCCATTCCAATTCAACCCCATTCCATTGTTTTGTGTTCCAGCTACGTCTTCACTCCATTTCACTGAAGTGCTGGACCCTTGACTATTCCTTCATTGTGGCCCCTCGTTGGGTCCTCCACCTAACCAAATATAGTTGGTATAATACATTGCCCTGAATTACTGCAATCACAAAGACATAGTTTACTGGTTATTACAGAGGACAGCCCAGTGTGTCTGGGCCCTTGTTCCATACCCCTGTTAGCTGCAGATTGAAATGTGACGCAATGCCCCAGTAGAGCATTTTGAATGTCCCTGTCTGAGTAACAGGGCACACCTTTCTCCAGAGACTGAGAACGAGAGCGAAACAGACTGGAGGAGTGGGGCTTCATAGGGTTCAACCAGTCTCTCCCACCCCTAAACCTGTGTCTCTCCCACCCCTAAACCTGTGTCTCTCCCACCCCTAAACCTGTGTCTCTCCCACCCCTAAACCTGTGTCTCTCCCACCCCTAAACCTGTGTCTCTCCCACCCCTAAACCTGTGTCGCTCCTCTCCTGAGCCTGTTTAGCTGTCCGTTTCAGACGCCCAAAGATGTCTCGCTCTTTCCCTTAACTCCTTCCACCTTCTCTCTCTCTCGTTCTCTTTGCCCCTTGGGCCGGTTTTGTCTCCCTTAAAACCGGTCGCTGCCCCACTCCCTTCTGTACATACTGTAGGGTAATTTAATTTATATTTCATTTTGTCTGCTGCCTTGCTTTTTATTTTCTTTTATCTTTTTTTTTTAAACAGAAAATCTATGTTAAAACTGTACTGGGACCATTTTGAAATGTATTCAATGTTTTCTTTTTTTGTTTTGGCTATTTTTAATTTGTATTTTCTTTTTTTTAAAACATTTTTTATTTGCATTTGTTTCATTTTATAGTGTTTTTTGTTATTCAAAAATTTGAATATATGTATATATAATTATATATATATGATATAATTATATAATGCCAAATGGCCTTTCAAAGCAAGATACTGTTCAAACCTAATAAAGTGCTTGATATTGTGTTATTTGTTTTTTAACTACACAGGATTATCTGGTGCAGTCTGCAATAGTTACTGACGGAACTGTTGTAACAATAGTTACTGCAGTTCAGTGGTCATTTCATAGATTAAACACAAATACTGTAATCTTCAATTTAACCAAGTCCTCAAACCTGCATTCTGTTCAGTAGGGCACACCATAGCAAAACGTTTTGCAACAGAAAATTAAAATGTGTGTTCTGACAAGTATACAGTGAGGGAAAAAAGTATTTGATCCCCTGCTGATTTTGTACGTTTGCCCACTGACAAAGACATGATCAGTCTATACTTTTAATGGTAGGTTTATTTGAACAGTGAGAGACAGAATAACAACAACAAATCCAGAAAAACGCATGTCAAAAATGTTATAAATTGATTTGCATTTTAATGAGGGAAATAAGTATTTGACCCCCTCTCAATCAGAAAGATTTCTGGCTCCCAGGTGTCTTTTATACAGGTAACGAGCTGAGATTAGGAGCACACTCTTAAAGGGAGTGCTCATAATCTCAGCTTGTTACCTGAATAAAGGCACCTGTCCACAGAAGCAATCAATCAATCATGGCCAAGACCAAAGAGCTCTCCAAGGATGACAGGGACAAGGCTGGAATGGGCTACAAGACCATCGCCAAGCAGCTTGGTGAGAAGGTGACAACAGTTGGTGCGATTATTCGCAAATGGAAGAAACACAAAATAACTGTCAATCTCCCTCGGCCTGGGGCTCCATGCAAGATCTCACCTCGTGGAGTTGCAATGATCATGAGAACGTTGAGGAATCAGCCCAGAACTACACGGGAGGATCTTGTCAATGATCTCAAGGCAGCTGGGACCATAGTCACCAAGAAAACAATTGGTAACACACTACGCCGTGAAGGACTGAAATCCTGCAGCGCCCGCAAGGTCCCCCTGCTCAAGAAAGCACATACAGGCCCGTCTGAAGTTTGCCAATGAATATCTGAATGATTCAGAGGAGAACTGGGTGAAAGTGTTGTGGTCAGATGAGACCAAAATGGAGCTCTTTGGCATCAACTCAACTCACCGTGTTTGGAGGAGGAGGAATGCTGCCTATGACCCCAAGAACACCATCCCCACCATCAAACATGGAGGTGGAAATGCTTTGGGGGTGTTTTTCTGCTAAGGGGACAGGACAACTTCACTGCATCAAAGGGACGATGGACGGGGCCATGTACCATCAAATCTTGGGTGAGAACGTCCTTCCCTCAGCCAGAGCATTGAAAATGGGTCGTGGATGGGTATTCCAGCATGACAATGACCCAAAACAAACGGCCAAGGCAACAAAGGAGTGGCTCAAGAAGAAGCACATTAAGGTCCTGGAGTGGCCTAGCCAGTCTCCAGACCTTAATCCCATAGACAATCTGTGGAGGGAGCTGAAGGTTCGAGTTGCCAAACGTCAGCCTCAAAACCTTAATGACTTGGAGAAGATCTGCAAAGAGGAGTGGGACAAAGTCCCTCCTGAGATGTGTGCAAACCTGGTGGCCAACTACAAGAAACGTCTGACCTCTGTGATTGCCATCACGGGTTTTGCCACCAAGTACTAAGTCATGTTTTGCAGAGGGATCAAATACTTATTCCCCTCATTAAAATGCAAATCAATTTATAACATTTTTGACATGTGTTTTTCTGGATTTTGTTGTTGTTATTCTGTCTCTCACTGTTCAAATAAACCTACCATTAAAATTATAGACTGATCATGTCTTTGTCAGTGGGCAAACGTACAAAATCAGCAGGGGATCAAATACTTTTTTCCCTCACTGTAGGTAATATCTCCCCATTAAATGCCATTTCGAAACGTTTTCTCCCAACAACACAACCCTGTTCTGAGACTAATTACACTCTGGATGACTATGACTGATGGTGGTGAGCCCCAATGCACATCCAGGTCATGCACTGTTACTGAGTGTTTTGGCAGCTTAAATATTCATGCTGCATGTCTCATTACATTACACTGCAGCAGGGGTTGTTGGAATATGTGTGAAAGCAGTGATGGAAACATATTTGAATCCATGGGTACTCGACTGGAGGTCCACGATTTTTATATACAGTGGGGAGAACAAGTATTTGATACACTGCCAAAAATCCAGAAAATCACATTGTATGATTTTTTAAGTAATTCATTTGCATTTTATTCAATGACAAGTATTTGATACATCAGAAAAGCAGAACTTAATATTTGGTACAGAAACCTTGGTTTGCAATTACAGAGATCATACGTTTCCTGTAGGTCTTGACCAGGTTTGCACACACTGCAGCAGGGATTTTGGCCCACTCCTCCATACAGACCTTCTCCAGATCCTTCAGGTTTCGGGGCTGTTGCTGGGCAATATGGACTTTCAGCTCCCTCCAAATAATTTCTATTGGGTTCAGGTCTGGAGACTGGCTAGGCCACTCCAGGACCTTGAGATGCTTCTTACGGAGCCACTCCTTAGTTGCCCTGGCTGTGTGTTTCGGGTCGTTGTCATGCTGGAAGACCCAGCCACGACCCATCTTCAATGCTCTTATTGAGGGAAGGAGGTTGTTGGCCAAGATCTCGCGATACATGGCCCCATCCATCCTCCCCTCAATACGGTGCAGTCGTCCTGTCCCCTTTGCAGAAAAGCATCCCCAAAGAATGATGTTTCCACCTCCATGCTTCACGGTTGGGATGGTGTTCTTGGGGTTGTGCTCATCTTTCTTCTTCCTCCAAACACGGCGAGTGGAGTTTAGACCAAAAAGCTATATTTTTGTCTCATCAGACCACATGACCTTCTCCCATTCCTCCTCTGGATCATCCAGATGTTCATTGGCAAACTTCAGACGGGCCTGGACATGCGCTGGCTTGAGCAGGGGGACCTTGCGTGCGCTGCAGGATTTTAATCCATGACGGCGTAGTGTGTTACTAATGGTTTTCTTTGAGACTGTGGTCCCAGCTCTCTTCAGGTCATTGACCAGGTCCTGCCGTGTAGTTCTGGGCTGATCCCTCACCTTCCTCATGATCATTGATGCCCCACGAGGTGAGATCTTGCATGGAGCCCCAGACCGAGGGTGATTGACCGTCATCTTGAAATTCTTCCATTTTCGAATAATTGCGCCAACAGTTGTTGCCTTCTCACCAAGCTGCTTGCCTATTGTCCTGTAGCCCATCCCAGCCTTGTGCAGGTCTACAATTTTATCCCTGATGTCCTTACACAGCTCTCTGGTCTTGGCCATTGTGGAGAGGTTGGAGTCTGTTTGATTGAGTGTGTGGACAGGTGTCTTTTATACAGGTAACGAGTTCAAACAGGTGCAGTTAATACAGGTAATGAGTGGAGAACAGGAGGGCTACTTAAAGAAAAACTAACAGGTCTGTGAGAGCCGGAATTCTTACTGGTTGGTAGGTGATCAAATACTTATGTCATGCAATAAAATGCAAATTAATTACTTAAAAATCATACAATGTGATTTTCTGGATTTTGGCCTAGCCAGTCTCCAGACCTGAACCCAATAGAAAATCTTTGGAGGGAGCTGAAAGTCCGTATTGCCCAGCGACAGCCCCGAAACCTGAAGGATCTGGAGAAAGTCTGTATGGAGGAGTGGGCCAAAATCCCTGCTGCAGTGTGTGCAAACCTGGTCAAGACCTACAGGAAACGTATGATCTCTGTAATTGCAAACAAACGTTTCTGTACCAAATATTAAATTCTGCTTTTCTGATGTATCAAATACTTGTGTCATGCAATAAAATGCAAATTAATTACTTAAATCATACAATGTGATTTTCTGGATTTTTGTTTTAGATTCCGTCTCTCACAGTTGAAGTGTACCTATGATAAAAATTACAGACCTCTACATGCTTTGTAAGTAGGAAAACCAGCAAAATCGGCAGTGCATCAAATACTTGTTCTCCCCACTGTATATACAGTTGAAGTCGGTACACTTAGGTTGGAGTCATTAAAACATGTTTTTCAACCACTCCACAAATTTCTTGTTAACAAACTATAATTTTGGCCAGTCAGTTAGGACTTCTACTTTGTGCATGACACAAGTAATTTTTCCACCAATTGTTTACAGACAGATTATTTCACTTAAAATTCACTGTACCACAATTCCAGTGGGTCATAAGTTTACATACACTAAGTTGACTGTGCCTTTTAAACAGCTTGGAAAATTCCAGAAAATGATGTCATGGCGTTAGAAGCTTCTTATAGGCTAATTGACATCATTAGAGTCAATTGGAGTGACCATCACAAAGCCCTGACCTCATTACTATAGAACATTTGTGGGCAGAACTGAAAAATTGTGTGCGAGCAAGGAGGCCTACAGTTGAAGTCGGAAGTTTACATACACCTTAGCCAAATACATTTAAATTCAGTTTTCACAATTCCTGACATTTAATCCTAGTAAAGTTAGGATAACCACTTTATTTCAAAAATGTGAAATGTCAGAATAATAGTAGAGATAATTATTTATTTAAGCTTTTATTTATTTCATCACATTCCCAGTGGGTCAGAAGTATACATACACTCAATTAGTATTTGGAAGCATTGCCTTTAAATTGTTTAACTTGGGTCAAATGTTTCGGGTAGCCTTCCACAAGCTTCCCACAATAAGTTGGGTGAATTTTGGCCCATTCCTCCTGACAGAGCTGGTGTAACTGAGTCAGGTTTGTAGGCCTCCTTGCCCGCACATGCTTTTTCAGTTCTGCCCACAAATGTTCTATATGATTGAGGTCAGGGCTTTGTGATGGCCACTCCAATACCTTGACTTTGTTGTCCTTAAGCCATTTTGCCACAACTTTGGAAGTATGCTTGGGGTGATTGTCCATTTGGAAGACCCATTTGCGACCAAGCTTTAACTTCCTGACTGATGTCTTGAGATGTTGCTTCAATATTACCACATAATTTTCCTTCCTCATGATGCCATCTATTTTGTGAAGTGCACCAGTCCCTCCTGCAGCAAAGCACCCCCACAGCATGATGCTGCCACCCCCGTGCTTCACGGTTGGGATGGTGTTCTTCGGCTTGCAAGCATCCCCCTTTCTCCTCCAACCATAACGATGGTCATTATGGCCAAACAGTTCTATTTTTGTTTAATCAGACCAGAGGACATTTCTCCAAAAAGTACAATCTTTGTCCCCATGTGCAGTTGCAAACCGTAGTCTGGCTTTTTTATGGCAGTTTTGGAGCAGTGGCTTCTTCCTTGCTGAGCGGCCTTTCAGGTTATGTCAATATAGGACTCATTTTACTGTGGATATAGATACTTTTGTACCTGTTTCCTCCAGCATCTTCACAAGGTCCTTTGCTGTTGTTCTTGGATTGATTTGCACTTTTTGCACCAAAGTACATTAATCTCTAGGAGACAGAACGCGTCTCCTTCCTGAGCGGTATGACGGCTGCGTGGTCCCATGGTGTTTATACTTGCGTACTATTGTTTGTACAGATGAACGTGGTACCTTCAGGCGTTTGGAAATTGCTCCCAAGGATGAACCAGACTTATGGAGGTCTACAATTTCTTTTCTGAGGTCTTGGCTGATTTCTTTTGATTTTCCCATGATGTCAAGCAAAGAGGCACTGAGTTTGAAGGTAGGCTTGAAATACATCCACAGGTACACCTCCAATTGACTCAAATTATGTCAATTAGCCTATCAGAAGCTTCTAAAGCCATGACATCATTTTCTGGAATTTTCCAAGCTGTTCAAAGGCACAGTCAACTTAGTGTATGTAAACTTCTGACCCACTGGAATTGTGATACAGTGAATTATAAGTGAAATGAATTATAAGTGAAATAATCTATCTGTAAACAATTGTTGGAAAAATGACTTTTGTCATGCACAAAGTAGATGTCCTAACCGACTTGCCAAAACTATAGTTTGTTATCAAGAAATGTGTGGAGTGATTGAAAAACAAGTTTTAATGACTCCAACCTAAGTGGATGTAAACTTATTTAAGCATCCCCCTTTCTCCTTATTATTTAAACTTCCGGCTTCAACTGTATATATTTCCAATGTTATGAATATCGCTAGCAACAACAGAATAAACCACATTTTAATGACATACCTTCAGTAGAAAGGGGGAATATCTTCTTTCTAATGATGTCAACCTTATTTCTCAACTCCTAATATTGAATAAATTACACTAATTGGAGCTAATTACACTCACTGGATTATCTGACATAGGCTTTGAAAAAACACCCACGAAAACCTGTCAGAAGTGCCGCTGGCTGCTGGCAAGCTTTCTTGACTTGGACATTCATTTTTACTAACGCAATGCTAACCTTTGTTTAAACAGCTGCTACAGTATTAGTGAACGTGTTTGGAGTTACTTTTCTATCTAATACACTATGTTAGAATTTACACTTCTTCCAATTATAATGTGGGGAGGTCAAAATAATGCTAAACTATAAACCAAATCTAATCATTATAAAATGTTGGTTACCTGTCCTTGCCATTTATTATTCAGTAGATGAGACAAGACATGGAGAAAAAACATGTTGCTAACATATGATGGGGTACGCTGGTATGCCTGGGCGGGGGTCCCTAGGCAAGAAAACGTTGAAGATCCCTGTTTTAATCCATAACCAGATAATACATGATCAAAATTCTACAGCTTGTAGTACGCAATTGATTGAAGCTACTCATGCAGGGATGTGGAATTCTGGACCTGGAAGGCCACTGGGTGTGCAGGCTTTTGTTCACCAACACACCTGATACAACTAATCATGGTCAAACAAACAAACTCAATATACCCTACTTTAAAATGACTAAAACCAAATTGAAACTGTGTAGAAATTAAAATGGACCTACATTCATAGAGATCCTTGACTGTGTCCAGCTCGCTAATAATCACCAAAATGAAAGCTAGACAGTCAGGGAGTATCGAAATTTCCCGAAACGATAGATGCAATTTTCGGCAGTGAGGAAATATAACCCATTTTCAGTGCAGCCCTCCAGACCTTGTTGAAGACCAAATGCGGCCCCCAGGGCAAAATGAGTTTGACACCTCTAGTCTAATAAGTATCAGGTCCCCCCCGTTATTCATTATGGTTTAAAAAGCTAAACTGATCCTAGATCAACTGATCATACATCCTACTCTAACATGTTTTTTCAATACGGGCCCAGATTCTCCGGTTCCGTTGGCGCGTCTCAGAAAGGTTTGGCGTGCAAGGCTCGGTGAGCGCTCTGTCATCATGTCCTCTTGCTTCCTGCGCTCCTCTCGCGCTGGCAACGACGTGTCAGTCAGCAGATAAAGTATTTATGTCTAAGTCTACAGAGAGAAGACACACTGTCAAACAACCGCCCGATAGGAACTCCCCCCAGGCATTTTAAACATGAAAATTAGCAGCTTTCCAATTGATACCCCTTCCCCCAAGCAAAAAGGCCTGTCATACCGGAATTGAGAGTGATGGTGGCGGCTGGCATGTTTGATCGTGCTCGTGTTTGCTCATCTGGTGTCCCCATGGTCACCGTGTCCTGGCGGTCACTCAAATGTGTTGGAGGCCGTGTGACAGGCCACGGCACCACTTTAAGCATGGGCAAATACAGAGGAAATGGGATTTGGCCTAGGTCAGTGATCCTCAACCCCCGGACTGCAGACCAAAACTGATCCCTGGGATGTTGTTGACTGGTCCCACATACTGTTAGCTAAATGACACATAAGGTCAGTTCTCAAGTGATAGTTGTACTTTTATGTGGCCCCCAAAGCAGGAAGGACAACCGCTTGCCAGTCCCTGGTAAAGGAAGGAGCATAGATTGCTGGTGACAGCCAGTCCATGTTATAGCAAGGTTGAGAAACATTGAAGATTCAATTTGTTCAACCTTGATTAGTCTGAGGTTTTGTTAGTTTCCCCAGTTTTTGTGGTTCATGAGTTCTGAAATCAGAACACAACTGACAAAATCTGAACCAGTCCAGTTGACATTTGTCGACTATGGAATTGTTCCATGTGGTGAGAAGATATGTGAACGTGCTGTTTATAGTAAACCACAGTTTTACCCATATATGTGTACAGTGGGGAGAACAAGTATTTGATACACTGCCGATTTTGCAGGTTTTCCTACTTACAAAGCATGTAGAGGTCTGTAATTTTTATCATAGCTACACTTCAACTGTAAGAGACGGAATCTAAAACAAAAATCCAGAAAATCACATTGTATGATTTTTAAGTAATTCATTTGCATTTTATTGCATGACATAAGTATTTGATAAATCAGAAAAGCAGAACTTAATATTTGGTACAGAAACCTTTGTTTGCAATTACAGAGATCATTCGTTTCCTGTAGGTCTTGACCAGGTTTGCACACACTGCAGCAGGGATTTTGTCCGACTCCTCCATACAGACCTTCTCCAGATCCTTCAGGTTTCGGGGCTGTCGCTGGGCAATATGGACTTTCAGCTCCCTCCAAAGATGTTCTATTGGGTTCAGGTCTGGAGACTGGCTAGGCCTCTCCAGGACCTTGAGATGCTTCTTACGGAGCCACTCTTTAGTTGCCCTGGCTGTGTGTTTCGGGTCGTTGTCATGCTGGAAGACCCAGCCACGACCCATCTTCAATGCTCTTACTGAGGGAAGGAGGTTGTTGGCCAAGATCTCGCGATACATGGACCCATCCATCCTCCCCTCAATACGGTGCAGTCGTCCTGTCCCCTTTGCAGAAAAGCATCCCCAAAGAATGATGTTTCCACCTCCATGCTTCACGGTTGGGATGGTGTTCTTGGGGTTGTACTCATCTTTCTTCTTCCTCCAAACACGGCGAGTGGAGTTTAGACCAAAAAGCTCTATTTTTTTCTCATCAGACCACATGACCTTCTCCCATTCCTCCTCTGGATCATCCAGATGGTCATTGGCAAACTTCAGATGGGCCTGGACATGCGCTGGCTTGAGCAGGGGGACCTTGCGTGTGCTGCAGGATTTTAATCCATGACGGCGTAGTGTGTTACTAATGGTTTTCTTTGAGACTGTGGTCCCAGCTCTCTTCAGGTCATTGACCAGGTCCTGCCGTGTAGTTCTGGGCTGATCCCTCACCTTCCTCATGATCATTGATGCCCCACGAGGTGAGATCTTGCATGGAGCCCCAGACCGAGGGTGATTGACCGTCATCTTGAACTTCTTCCATTTTCTAATAATTGCACCAACAGTTGTTGCCTTCTCACCAAGCTGCTTGCCTATTGTCCTGTAGCCCATCCCAGCCTTGTGCAGGTCTACAATTGTATCCCTGATGTCCTTACACAGCTCTCTGGTCTTGGCCATTGTGGAGAGGTTGGAGTCTGTTTGATTGAGTGTGTGGACAGGTGTCTTTTATACAGGTAACGAGTTCAAACAGGTGCAGTTAATACAGGTAATGAGTGGAGAACAGGAGGGCTTCTTAAAGAAAAACTAACAGGTCTGTGAGAGCTGGAATTCTTACTGGTTGGTAGGTGATCAAATACTTATGTCATGCAATAAAATGCAAATTAATTACTTAAAATCATACAATGTGATTTTCTGGATTTTTGTTTTAGATTCCATCTCTCACAGTTGAAGTGTACCTATGATAAAAATTACAGACCTCTACATGCTTTGTAAGTAGGAAACACTGCAGATTTTGCAGGTTATCAAATACTTGTTCTCCCCACTGTACATAGGGTGAGTATCGGTAAAGTGAGACATTTTCCAGGACACCTTAAAGAATCATCCCATTATCTTAACCCCCGACATGATACAATTCTAAATATCTTAAGAACTCTACTACACTATACAAAAGAGCAAATAAATAAATGTTAAACAGGATGGATGACTCTTCTTCAAACACACATTGTGCTGAGACCACCATTTGTATGTCGGTACTGTCAAATTGGGACACATTGATTGGTAAAGTGAGACACTTAATTATTTATTGTAAAGAAGGATACATTAGTGAGTATATGAGTAATTTCAATATTTAAATGATAAACTTCAATTATTCATACAAATTAAATGTATTAAAACATTCTTTATGTATTTTTGTGGAACATTAAAAATGATAATGTATTATTATTATTGTCATCATACTTGATTATAATTATATGATGTAGCCTATATGTAATTGTATAGCCTATAAAATAAAATAAAGAACTTAATCTAGGCCTATCAGCTCAACATTCTAAACACTACACTCTAATGGACATTTTGTAGAATGAAACCATAAAGACCTTATCCCACAACAATTTCAATGACTTTTATTGTCACCAGAGTCAAATACAGCAAAATATACCTGCATTGTTATGAATATACAGTAGCTAGCTAAGATTTTTTATGTTGGTGAGGTAATTTTTTCTAAGTAAAATGCAGTTATGCTAGCTTTTTCTAGCAGGCTAGCTGATAGCAGATTTGAGGAAAATGAAATGGAACATTTGATCTTATTTAGAAAATGGATTTCTGTTAAGAAAACATGTATTTCATTAGATTAGTTTAGATAGAATTTTTCTGCATTGAAATGGCCTAGAGGAGTGTCCCAGTTTGACAGTAAGAGGGTGTCCCAGTTTGAGAGTAAGAGGGTGTCCCAGTTTGAGAGTAGGCGATTGGCATACTGGGACACTGTCAAAATGTCAATATTCTAAAAAGGGGAGAGTAGTAAGAAAGCCATTTACAGTCATTTTGATTTACAATTACATCCCATTACAACATATGTTGTAATGAGACACTGAATATCCTTTCTTAGTTTTTTATACCCTTAACATTATTTACCTCAGAACCCTATGTCATTTTACTTACCTCTTGAGACACGTGTCATTACACGGGATGCCGCGCCCACAATGATGACGTCATACCCATTGAACTGTTATTGTACACATGTAAAGATATCCATTACAAAGCTTAAGTGTTCCACTTTGCCAGGTGTCCCACTTAACCAGTACTCACCCTACGTCACTAAATGTGTTGATTTTGGTGGAAGGGGGCAGGGAGGGACAGTGAAATGGGGTATTAGATAGAGGACGAACATCCCAAGGGAGGTTAGGACTGTTTGGAGATGATAATTGGAATTGAGCGGATCTTACGCACACCCCGCATCCCTATACACCGCTCAGCTGACCTCTGGGAGGGGAGGGAGCAAAGTGTTCAGCGATGGGCAGGGCGAGGTGACGTGGGGGAAGCATTTGAGGTGGGGACATAAATTGAGGAGGAAGAGGAGGCTTCAGAGATATCATCAGAGACCAGCTCTCTACAACACTCATCGTCGCCTCAGGAAAAGTAATGTGCCACTGAGTTTCTGTATACCAACAGGTTAATAATAGGCAGAAGTGAACAGCGGGCACACAGACGTACCTGGCGGACATCAACAGTGATAACCGATTCCATACCACAGTGATTATCAGACTAAGGGTCTAAGGTAAGGATTGCTATGATTTCTGCTCTTGGGTATTAATGGCTATGAAGTGAGATCTTGGAGAGGATTATAGAATTTGCTTTGGGTTTGATGCTGTCTATGAATAATAAAAATAAAAATAAATTGTTTTACAATGAAGATTACGCAGTTAACATGTTCTTTATTTTCAATCCTGCCTTGGTAAGTGGAATCTTGAGAAGAAATTACCTCAACAATTGCCTATGAGAAACTGATCTTTGAAACCCACTGCAAACTTTGTGGAGATTTTTCCCCCCTGCATAAATATTATTTGATTGTATCAAATATTTATCCTGCATTACAAGAAAAACATATATTTTAAACTTTAAGGCTTGTTGCTGTTTTCCTGTCCAATCGTGCCTCTTCACCAACATTTGGATACCCTGATTTGCAAGCCTGGCCGATCAGAAGGCGCCATCACACTTCTGACACCAATGTCACTACCAGCAGTAGTAGGACAGGCCACATGGGCTGCGTTTACACAGGCAGCCTAATTCTGATCGTTTGCCCAATTATTGGAAAAAGAGCTGATCTGATTTGTCAAAAGACCAATTTTGTGAGAAAAAAAAACGGATTTGGGCAGCCTGTGTTAAAGCAGCCTCTCGCACTTTCTCTCGTTCCTGAGGCATTCATTGTATAACCAGCCCGCATCCCTCCCTTTCTTTCCTTTTGAAAGGTATGCCCTACTGCACAGACAGTATGCTCTCTTAACCCACACCCTCCCTCTCCTTACATTTCTCCATCCCTCTCCACCCAGCTCCAGTGATGGTCAGTGTGGCTAGACTGGTGTTTATGCTGGGGCTGCTGCTGTGTCTGGGAGCCCAGCTGTCCTCCTCCCAGCACTGGTCCCATGGCTGGTACCCAGGAGGCAAGAGGGAGCTGGACTCATTTACCACCTCTGAGGTGGGTCACAGTACTACAATCTCAATGACTCAAATGGATATTACATACAGTACTTTTAATCAGGAATCAAGACAGGTGTTTAGCACCTGTCTGGGTAACACACAGTAGCCATTTGTGTTACCATCATGCGGTTATCTCTCTCTCTCTCTCTCTCTCTCTCTCTCTCTCTCTCTCTCTCTCTCTCTCTCTCTCTCTCTCTCTCTCTCTCTCTCTCTCTCTCTCTCTCTCTCTCTCTCTCTCTCAGATTTCAGAGGAGATTAAACTCTGTGAGGCAGGAGAATGCAGCTACCTGAGACCCCAGCGAAGGAACATCCTTAAAAACATTATTGTGAGTGCAGGGGTGGGAAGGGGGTTGTACATTCATGTAATGATGCTGTATCATGTGGCAATCATATAGGCCTGGAATAGCTCAAATCTGAGCCTGAGGGGCCGGAATATTCTCGCGTTCTTTTCTACATGGTCACTGATTAGTCACTCACCAGGGCCATGATCAATAGGCAAACATTGTGGAACATTGCAGATGTGATTCCTTATTCTGTGTCAGAGGCATGTTTGTTCTGCATCATGTATTTCTATCTGACATTTCCATAATGTTGTGCCCTGATGAATGTAGCCCTGGTGTCCCAAGTCTAAATCAGTCCCTCATTCAGGGTGAATAATGAAATGCCACTAGTGTGTGAGCATAGTATTATTATTTATCTACAGGTGTTACAAGCATGTTGCATATCCAGGGGTGGAAATAGTGGAGGGAACTGGGTTCCGGGAGTACAATTATTTTGGATTTAAGGATTTTACATGGGTGGGTTCCCTGTGTGACTTTCCTCACTCATCTCCTCCCTTGTTTAGACCATTTCATTAAAGCATGTCTATTTTGTGGGATAAATGAAGGCTAAAAATAATACTGTACCTGTAATTCATGTCGTGTTACTCTCTTTGCAGTTGGATTCCCTGGCCAGAGAATTTCAGAAGAGAAAGTAACTTTAGACAACCTATCAACCGTGGCTGATTTAAATCCTTCCTTGTCTCTGTCTGTTTCCTTCATATGACCTCTATTCTAATATCATGTGATTTGGTCCAATTTTGTGGTTTATCCACAAAATCATGTAGCATTTCTCTTTACCCTTGCATCCTCTTTCTGTCCCTTTTTTCTGCTGTAGACTATCAATTACAGATGTAACATCATGCACATGCCATTTCCTGTAATAAAGTATCTATTTTGTTATGAATGTCTTCATCATTGTCCTCTCTTTAATTGATTTGATTCAAAGAAAGTATAGGTCAGGATAAATATCATGATGAGAGAAAGGTTATCTTTTTTGAAAACATGATTTGAAAATAAAAATAAAAATGTAAACACTAGCATAAACAATAGAATAAAATGTTCTCAGTTATTATATGAAAGTTGAGCACACAAAATTCGAACTTTACAGAGAGTAAATAAGATGTATCTCAAAAAGCAGAGAGGAAGAGGCGAGGATCCCAAGGATCCCAGATAGCAAGGACCATTCTGCAACACATGTTTTATTTATCTACGCAATGCGCATGCGCTGCTCAGATAAGAACAGAGATGGAAGAGCAAAGTATCTGTTCTCCGCTGCTAGTGGAGTCAGATACTGAAAATAACATTATTTCTACTCATAACGTGGGTTCTGTAGATGCTGACACAGTCATTAACACCTATACCAATGTTTCACAGATTGAAAGTGAGTTCAATAAGAATGTGTAATTACAGTTCGTAGCTAACAAGCTAGGTAGCAATGCTAACGTCGTTATCCAAGGCAAGGGCGTTCTCAAATTAGAGAACTAAGGTTAGTTCACTAACTGTTCAATGTCGAATAAGGCACTGTAGCCTATGATAAGGTCAACTTTAGCTAACCAGCTATCCGAGAGTACCACTTTCTGTCGGTAAATAATCGTGTCTTTCCCACTTGAACGTCGTTTTGCGCTTAGCCTTGTACCTACTCCAATAGCTAGCTAGCTAGGTCCCACTCAAACACTTGACTGGGAGGCCCTAAATAGCTGCCATTGCTTTGAAGCCAATTTGCTAGCACAATCCCCCCACTGCAGTTGCTGTCACATTAGATGGGTTAGCAGCCAATTATTGCCTAAGTATTTAGCTCCTATTCCATTTGAACTTGTGCCTGGGTTAAGAAACTAGCTAATGCACAAAATGCAGAGATTAAAATGCTTGTTTTAGGGTCTTAATGTATTTAAAACTTAGCTGCCTAACTAAACATTGTGATCGCATGTTTAATTTTTTCACATGACCCTCCCCTTGTACTGTAAAATAAATGTAGCACCCTCCCCCCTCATATAATTAACTCAAAATAATGTTTACGACCACAAATAATAGTAACTGTAGCGACCCTGTGTTTATAAACATGGATATCTACTTTGCTTTTGTGGCCCAGTGGATGCCACGCAGGGCTACGGGCCAAACGGTTGAGGGTACACCGACCACCACAAAGGAGCTCACTCTCCCTACCTGTTTCATTACTTCACGATCAGAGCCGGATCAGCAAGGGGGAAATCAGATTTTCAACATTTTGATGCCATAGTTATAATTATATAAAATATATGGAACACATTTTCCACCAACAGGTTTCTGTGGCAATGCACCACACAACCAATAAACAAAACATACTGACATGGTTTGCGTTTTCAACACCACGATAAATTGACTGTCAATCTTGACAAATACATCCCTCCCTACCATCGAAGGCTTGGTTTGACAATCTCTGAACATCATTCAACTGTTGGGTGTTTTGTAACAGATGTCTCTTTCCATTTATCAAATTGCCTCTGTACAGTTTGGATTGATTGATTGATTGATCTTATTTGTCAGTAAAAAAAATACTGACAAATAAAAATAAAAGTGATCGGGATTACACAATAAAGTCAAAGACTTATTTCCATTGTGGTCCCTACATTTGCTCCTGAGTGGCGCAGTGGTCTAAGGCACTGCATCGCAGTGCTAACTGTGCCACTAGAGATCCTGGTTCGAATCCAGGCTCTGTCGCAGCCGGCCGCGACCAGGAGACTCATGGGGCGGTGCACAATTGGCCCAGCGTCGTCCAGGGTAGGGGAGGGAATGGCCGGCAGGGATGTAGCTCAGTTGATAGAGCATGGCGTTTGCAACGCCAGGGTTGTGGGTTCGATTCCCACGGGGGGCCAGTATAAAAATATATTTAAAAAAATGTGTTCACTAAGTGTAAGTCGCTCTGGATAAGAGCGTCTGCTAAATGACTAAAATATAAATATATATATATATATATATATATATATATATAATATATTTGCTTCAGCATATGCTACAGTAATATATTGACTGAATGTACGTCTAATTTACACATCTCCATCTGGCTTTCGGGGTCACCATATTTTTTTTACATAGCTACATCTATTGGCTTTTAAGTTTTTCTGTTGTGCAGAATGTATAGTATATTGGATAACGGCACAATCATTTGGGGTTTTTTGGGCTTGGGATCATAAAATATCTTTAATGTAGGGCTCATAAAATGTATTTAATGCATGGCTCATCAGACTCAGGTAGCATCAGACTTGAATGTTCATGTCGATCAAAGCTCTAATCAAATCCAGACATTAATATGCTTTATATGCTTTAGAATGACACTTCTGGTTTGGGCGGGAAATAATGGGTTACCCAAGAGAAAAGGGATTATTTTCGGTATGGTACATTTGTAAAATACTGGGAAAATATTCAACCCTAGTCTGTAGCTTATTCTTTAGATGTTTGGGGCTGCTGGTGAACCATGATGTGCAGGCATAATCAAAGTGACACTGGACTAGCGCACTTGCCAGAGTCTTGAGGGTGTCTATAGGTTTCCATCCAATTGGCAACAGATTTTCATGCGAATATTCTAAAATAATATGCACATTTCAGGGTTTCCTTTAGGAAAATTTGGCGCCAGACAACGTGATCGGGCTAGTCTCTCAGTCCCTGCCGCTGAAAACATCCCCACAGCATGATGCTGTGGGAGTCGAGGAATTAATTATTTTGGAGTCGACTCCCCACCACTACATCATCGTTAACAGTTGGGAAAATGGCAGAGAAAGGCAAGCGACAGCAGCGAAGTTGTCACGATCGTTGGAGGAAGTGGACCAATGCGCAGCGTGATGAGTGAACACACTTTTTTTATTAGAGTCACCACATGAAGAAAAACAAAACGATACGTGAAGTCCTAGGTAACAGACACAAACCATACACGAAACAAGATCCCACAAACACTGTGGGAAAACAGGCTGTCTAAGTATTGTTCCCAATCAGAGACAACAATCAACAGCTGATTCACGTTGCCTCTGATTGAGAACCACACCAGCCAACATAGAAAACACATCAGCTAGATAAACAACCTAGAACACAGACACATAGAAACTACACACCCTGGCTCAACATAACAGAGTCCCAGAGCCAGGGTGTGACAGTACTTGACCACCACCCTCCAACAATTCCCCCGTAGCGCCCCTGGTCCGGTCTGGCCCCGCTGGCTGGAGCTGGACTGGACATCGGTGGAGCGGATTGCTTAGGCTCCGATGTGGAGCAGCTGACCGGTACCTGACCAGGCACCGGTGAACCTGGCACGGGCTGTGCCGGACTGACGACGCGCACCACAGGCTTGGTGCGGGGAGCAGGAACGAGCCGGACCGGACTGACGACGCGCACCACAGGCTTGGTGCGGGGAGCAGGAACGAGCCGGACCGGGCTGACGACGCGCACCACAGGCTTGGTGCGGGGAGAAGGGACGGGCCGAACCGGGCTGACGAAGCACACCACAGGCTTGGTGCGGGGAGCAGGGACGGGCCGGACCAGGCTGACGACGCGCACCCCTGGCTTGGTGCGGGGAGCAGGAACGGGCCGGACCGGGCTGATGATGCGCACCACAGGCTTGGTGCAGGGAGCAGGAACAGACCAGGTCGGGCTGGCGACGCGCACCATTGGCTTGGTGCGGGGAGCAGGAACAGGCCGGGCCGGGCTGGCGACGCGCACCATTGGCTTGGTGCGGGGAGCAGGAACAGGCCGGGCCGGGCTGGCGACGTGCACCATTGGCTTGGTGCGGGGAGCAGGAACAGGCCGGGCCGGGCTGGCGACGCGCACCATAGGCTTGGTGCGAGGGACAGGAACAGGCAGGTAACAGACACAAACCATACACGGAACAAGATCCCACAAACACTGTGGCAAAACAGGCTGCCTAAGTATGGTTCCCAATCAGAGACAACAATCAACAGCTGATTCACGTTGCCTCTGATTGAGAACCACCCCGGCCAACATAGAAAACACATCAGCTAGATAAACAACCTAGAACACAGACACATAGAAACTACACACCCTGGCTCAACATAACAGAGTCCCAGAGCCAGGGCGTGACAGAAGTCCTGTATGGCAATACTTCGAGAAGTTAAATGAGAAGGAAATGCTAACTTTGCGAGGTGGAATTGAGGTACAGTAATGGTAGTACAGGTGCAATGCTTAACCATCTGAAAGGGACGCACCATGAGACCCAAACCGTTGCTGGCAGCAGCACAGCTGCGTTGTGAATTCACATGGAATTTTATGCATTTTTCTTATCGTTTTAATGGAAAACCAACTTTAATTTTAAGAAGAATTATAAATGTGTCACATCCCTGATCTATATCATTCTGCCTAATTGACGGGTTAGTACAGCCTATATCACTCTACCTAATAGACAGTGTGAAATAACTTTTTATATTTGTGTTTTCTAATAACCAATTTGACTGGGTTCATGCAAGTGACTGATTGATCGTGCCTGGGAGGAATCCTCACTATCAGTATCTGCAATTTGGCAGTACACCCAGAACATTATTTTGAAAAGAAAGGGATAGCTCAGTTTCAAGGTCTCAGCTTGGAGAGAAGAAGCCCCATGAGGTATTGGTCTGTCACATGCATGAACCACATGTCAATGATTAATTAATTATGAATAATGAATAACTTGTCTGTGTAAGCAGGTACTTTATGCATCTAAGTTTGACTGTGACCTCTCCAGCTTGCTGTTAATAAAGTATGTTTCATTTATGATTGACATCAGGTGTCCCTGGTTGTAATTTCCATGACAACAGGTTAGTACAGCCTATTTCACTCTGCCTAATAGACAGGTTAGTACTAGTAATCTAATACTAAGTAATAGTCAGTGTTAAAAACTGAACCCACATATCTCTCTTTCCCAATCAGACACTCTCTCTTTCAAAGTGGCCCTGAGTTTCCCATTCCAAGCCCACTCCAGGCCTCTGGCACAGACCAGAGAACAGGCAAGGAGGTGGGGAAGGGACCCCAGGACACCTCAGACACTGTGGACCTGAGTGACCCGAACAAGCACTGCCACCTGTGTGCCGCCACCTTCAACAACCCCCACATGGCCCAGCAACACTACGTTGGCCGCAAGCACCAGAGAAATCACTCCCGCCAGCAGCTGCTCAAAGACCTGGGAGAGGACCCCGCACAAGATACCCATGCCCTACACTGTCTGACTGTCTATGGTCATCAGCCAGTCAATGAAATGGGTGGAAAGGAAAGCATTCCTGGAATGGAAAGGGAGCCATTGTCAGAGAAAATGGGCTAATGTTTTTAACCCCTCAAATAGCTCTCTCTCCTTCAAAAATGTGTCTATGTGTTTGAGTGTTGTGGGGAGCCGAGCAAAGCAAGGTTTCTGAGTAATAATATTATTCTGTCTGCAATTCCTCTGTCTGCAGCCAACTCCTGTCCAGTGTGTAACATTAAGCTAGACTCTGTGGAGATGTACCAGGCTCACATGCAAGGAAACAAGCACCAGATCAAGAGAACAACCACATAAAGTTTCATGAAGAACATACTATGTTCGATCGATTGACTGCTATCTTTTGTTTCCCCAAAACAGATAATGTTCATTATAAGTTCCCAGCTCTGTACTGTGTTAAACTATGTAACCCTTTGTCTTTCACCCTCTGCCCCAACAGAGAGAAGAAGGTTGTTGACCTATGCAAAGCTCAGAAGGTGTATGACTCATTCGCAGATGAGTTGGCCGACTACATCCATGTGCAGAAGGCTCGCGGGATACCCCCAAAACCAGCTTCGGGGCTACCTAGGGAGAGGAAGAGGGAAAGGAGGAGGAAGAGGGAGAAGAGGAGGAGCGAACCTCAGCAAGGTTGGAGGCCAGAATAAAACCACCTTGGCACTTATTCCTTCCTCCCGCCCTCTTCTTCCTCGCACCTCTCTTCCTCTGCATCCTGCTGCTGCTTTTTGTCCTCCTCCCCTTTGGTGCCTGTCCTATCAGGCTCCTCCCACTCACTTTGGCTTCAGAAGGAGCACCTATAAGCATGTTGCCTGGGGCCACATATGCAGGCTGAGATTCAAGAAGACACAGAAGAGAGGGTGCAGACCAAGAAGACCAAAGCCAAACACAGGAAAGACAAGAAGAAAATGAAGAAGAAAGTGGACACCAGGACAGAGGAGGGAAAAGCTATGGGATGAGTCCATCATAGGCTTGTGATGCAGAACAAGGAACATACTCATCGCAAATACGTTTAGTGGCATAAAAAGCAGACAGTTTGGTGCACACGAACATGAGCAACCAAGTTCCACGTGCTTCCCTAAATATGTAAAGCAAAGTAGGCTAACATGAAGAAATGTTACAGTTCCATGTTTCAGTGGTGTAAAGTACTTAAGTAAAAATGCTTTAAAGTACTACTTAAGTTGATTTTTTGGCATTAGTTTTACTTTTACTTCACTACATTCCTAAAGAAAATAATGTACTTTTTACTCCATACATTTTCCCTGACACCCAAAAGTTATTGTTACATTATCAATGCTTAGCAGGAAAGGAAAATAGTCAAATTCACGCACTTATCAAGAGAACATCCCTACTGCCTATGATCTGGCGGACTCACTAAACAAACATGCTTAATTTATAACATTTTATTTATTTAACCAGGCAAGTCAGTTAATAACAAATTCTTATGACAGCCTACCCCGGCCAAACCCGGACGACGCTGGGCCAATTGTGCGCCGCCCTATGGGACTACCAATCACGTCCGGATTGTGATACAGCCTGGAACCGAATCAGGGTCTGTAGTAACACCACTAGCACTGAGATGCAGTGCTTAGACCGCTGCGCCACTCAGGAGCCCCTAAATGATATCTGAGTGTTGGAGTGTGCCCCTGGCTATCCATAAATTAAAAAACTGTGCGGTCTGGTTTGCTTAATATAAGGAATTTGAAATTATTTATATGTTTACTTTTGATACTTAAGTATATTTTAGCAATTACATTTACTTTTGATACTTAAGTATATTTAAAACCAAATACTTTTAGACACTTATTTTACTGGGTGACTTTAATTTTTACTTGAGTCATTTTCTATTAAGGTATCTTTACTTTTACTCAAGTATGATGACAATTGGATACTTTTTCCACCACTGCCATTTGGTGTCACAATTTGCAATAAACAAGCTCCCATGTTCGTTTGATTATGTTCACCAACTGTCTGTTCTAGATGATGTCGCTAGACGTCTTTGGTATTTGGTATTTTATTAGGATCCCCATTAGCTGTTGCGAAAGCAGCAGCTATTCCTGGGGTCCACACAAAACATGAAACATGACATTATACAGAACATTAATAGACAAGAACATCTCATGGAAAGAACTACATACATTTATAAAAGTATGTTACAAGTTTTACAGCTGTCAATCCCCGGATAGCCCAGACATCATAAAAATTCAACAGCAACAACATTAGCGTACGACAACTGACTTTACACAGCAGTAGTTTAGGTATGCTAGCTGGCTAGCCATATGCTTAGTGTAAAATAAGGGTTTGTGTCATGAATGTAATACACTTTATCAGCTACCAAGACTGTTTATTAAGTCTGCTATAACATGCTTCTGACAGCGTAACAATGGCGCATTCAAGGACTATGTCACTGCTTTATGTTATCGACAACCTCGACACGCAACTCTATTGCACATTTGCTCCGTTCTGTAAGACGCATTTTAAAGTGACAGAGCTTTCTTCACAGCCAAAATCATATGTTGCAATGACATCAAACACATCTACTTTAAAGACACTTTGTAGGTCCGAATTCCAAACAAGTGTTTCAGCAGAACTGAGTCTGAATGGCATAATACCTCCCCCTATGCAGCATGTAATAATAATGATAATATGCCATTTAGCAGACGCTTTTATCCAAAGCGACTTACAGTCATGTGTGCATACATTTTTACTGAATCTGTCTCACAAGTTCCACTGTACAGTATGTGTTACTCTGTCTTCCATTTTTGTTCACTCAGTAATGTCCTTTGGAACAGGGATCAACCATCCCTCCTCCTGGAGAGCTGCTGGGTAAGCATTGGCCCCAGCCCTGCTCCAATACACCTGATTCAGCTCATCAAGGGCTGGAGCAAAAGCCCAAAAGTGTTTATGCTCATGTTTTGGTTGTAAAGGAGGTTTGACAAGCTGGTGGTGAATGGATTAGATGAAGAGTGTTATAGGTGAAATCTACTAATAGCTATTGAGTTTTGTCTGTCTAATTTCAATCAAACTTAACCACGGTCCTAGCAGCTCTACAAGTCGGGTCAAAAATAGAACCAAAAACAAGCTTTTATTGTGTTGTATTGTTTTGCATTGATATCATCAGTACAGCTGCTTTCTCACTGATTTTGTTTTAGGTGGTAGCCTAATCTTTGCCCTTTTGGAGCATAGTAGCCTACCTGACGCTGATAAGATCCTGCTAGGACAGGATAACGGTTGCATACTGTGCACGTACTGCGCAATTGGTGAGTTGTGGAGTCTTATATTGGATATACAGAGTAGCCTAATCAACAAAGTAAAACAAACTAATTAGCTATGAAACATCCAATTTGTTTCAATGTAATTTGTCAACGTGGAATCAATGTGGAAAAATAATAATGATAATATGCCATTTAGCAGACGCTTTTATCCAAAGCGACTTACAGTCATGTGTGCATACATTTTTACATATGTGTGGTCCCGGGGATTGAACCCACTACCCTGGAGTTACAAGCGCCATGCCCTACCAATTGAGCTACAGAGGACCACGTTGTAAACATTGAGATTAGGGTAAAACTTCAATTTAAATACATTGACTTAACCTGACTAACAGGTTGTTACATCAATCTAATTTCAACATAATCATCAGATCTATGAATACGTTGAAATTGTGTTAAATTCCCCCCAAATATTTTTCATCCTACATTTAATATACAGGTAACTGCCAACATAGTGGAAACACCAACATAGTGTCTTAATAGGGCGTTGGGCCACAACGACCCAGAACAGCTTCAATGCACCTTGGCATAGATTTTACAAGTGTCTGGAACTCTATTGGAGGGATGTGACACCATTCTTCCATGAGAAATTCCATTATTTGGTGTTTTGTTGATGGTGGTGGAAAATGCTGTCTCAGGCACCGCTCCATAATCTCCCATAAGTGTTCAATTGACTTGAGATCTGGTGACTGAGATGGCCATAGCATATGATTTACATTGTTTTCATGCACATCAAACCATTCAGTGACCACTCGTACCCTGTGGATGGGGGCATTGTCATCCTATTTGGGAATAGCCATGGTAGCCAAAATAATGGCCTTCCCCGCATTTTTATACATGACCCTAAGCATGATGGGATGTTAATTGCTTAATTAACAATGGAACCAGCACCTGCTTTCAATATACATTGTATCCCACATTTACTCAAGTCTTTCCATTATTTTTGGCAGTTAACTTTATATTTTTATATATATTTATATATGTACCCTGTTTAGCTTTGGAAACAAACTGTGTACATTTCAGCTGAGCTATCATGCCAACACATTTAGATGTTGAACAGCTTCCATACTCATTTGTGTAGACTACCTAAATAACATTGAATAGTTTAAAGTAACTTCTCTAACTTTTCTTATGTGAAAGTACATTCGGAGTAAGGTTGGGTTTATGTAGGCTACATTGACATATATTATTTGCCCAAAGGACACCATAATTTCAACGTAAAGCTAGGTATACTATCATTCGTCCATGGTTGATTGAATCTTAATGTATTTAAGTTGAAGTTAGATTAGATGAAAACAGTACTGGTTAATGACTTGTTTCAAATCCAATGTAGAGTTGGGTCTGATATTGTCACGCCCTGGCTCTGGGGACTCTTAAATGTTGAGCCAGGGTGTGGATTTTTCTATGTTTAGTTTTTCTATGTTTTCGTTCTAGATCGTTTTGATCTATGTTGGCCGGGGTGGTTCCCAATCAGAGGCAGCTGTAGCTCGTTGTCTCTGATTGGGGACCATATGTAGGCAGCCTGTTTTGCACTAGTCTTTGTGGGATCTTGTTCCGTAAGGTTTGTTTTGTATTAACCTAGGACTTCACGTATCGTTTGTTGTTTTGTTTGTGTTGTGTACTAAATAAAATGTACGCTTATCACGCTGCGCCTTGGTCCGTGTCTTCAGTCAACGATCGTGACAGAAGATCCCACCATAAGAGGACCAAGCAGCGTGCCCAGGAGGAGAAGATGGCGATGTCGCAGGTGGGCAAATGGTGGTCTTGGGAGGAGATATTCGCGGGCAGAGGGCCATGGGCAAAGGTGAATGCCCAGGCAGGAGAGGAGACTGTGGAGGCGCGCTACAGAGAGGAGCAGCGGCAACGCAGAGGGTACCGGCCGAGGAGGAAGCCCGAGAGACAGCCCCAATAATTTTTTTTGGGGGGGCTAAAAGGGTGGTTGGCGGAGCCACGTACTGTGCCGCGAGTGTTCCGGCACAGTCCTGTACGTCCTGTGCTAGCACCACGCACGTGTCGTGCTAAGGTGGGCATGCAGCCAGGACGGGGTGTGCCGGCTCAACGCTCGTGGCCTCCAGGACCCCTCCTCGGTCCCGTATATCCTGCGCCAGTGCCACGTGCTGTAGCGCCAGTACGAGTGCACAGCCCTGTACGTCCTGTGCTGATGCCTCACACATATTGTGCGGAAATAGGCATTCAGCCAGGACGGGTTGTGTCAGCTCTCCGCTCCAGACCTCCAGTCCGGCCCGGCCCGTTCCGGCTCCCCGCACCAAGCCAATGGTGCGTGTTCCCAGTCCAGCCCTGCCTGTTCCTGCTCCCCGCACCAAGCCAGTGGTGTGCGTCGCCAGCCCGGTCCGGCCTGTTCCTGTCCCTCGCACCAAGACTGTGGTGCGCGTCGCCAGCCCGGTCCGGCCTGTTCCTGCCCCACGCACCAAGCCAGTGGTGCGCGTCGCCAGCCCGGTCCGGCCCGTTCCTGCTCCCCGCACCAAGGCAGTGGTGCGCGTCGTCAGCCCGGTCCGGCCCGTTCCTGCTTCCCGCACCAAGCCAGTGGTGCGCGTCGTCAGCCCGGTCCGGCCCGTTCCTGCTCCCCGCACCAAGCCAGTGGTGCGCGTCGTCAGCCCGGCCCGTTCCTGCTCCCCGTACCAAGCCAGTGGTGCGCGTCGTCAGCCCGGTCCGGCCCGTTCCTGCTCCCCGCACCAAGCCAGTGGTGCGCGTCGTCAGCCCGGTCCGGCCCGTTCCTGCTCCCCGCACCAAGCCAGTGGTGCGTGTGTCCAGTCCGGCACGGCCCGTGCCTGTTCCACCGGTGCCAGCTGCTCCACTCCGGAGCCAGAGCAATCCGCTCCACCGGTGTCCAGTCCAGCTCCGGCCAGCGGGGCCAGACCAGATCAGGGGCGCAACGGGGGGGGTGGAGAGAGAGTGGTGGTCACGCCCGGAGCCGGATCCGCCTCCGAGGCGGAATGCCCACCCGGCCCCTACCCTCTTGTGTTTTTTTGTGGCGCGGTCGCAGTCCGTGCCTTTGGGGGGGGGGGGGGGTACTGTCACGCCCTGGCTCTGGGGACTCTTAAATGTTGAGCCAGGGTGTGGATTTTTCTATGTTTAGTTTTTCTATGTTTTCGTTCTAGATCTTTTTGATCTATGTTGGCCGGGGTGGTTCCCAATCAGAGGCAGCTGTAGCTCGTTGTCTCTGATTGGGGACCATATTTAGGCAGCCTGTTTTGCACTAGTCTTTGTGGGATCTTGTTCCGTAAGGTTTGTTTTGTATTGTTCGTGTTGTGTACTAAATAAAATGTACGCTTATCACGCTGCGCCTTGGTCCGTGTCTTCAGTCAACGATCGTGACAGATATTTTTGACATCCTTGATAAAGATGAGCAATAATGACTGTATAAAATAAATAATTTAAATACTGAGCTATATTGTATGCTAAAGAAATTACTAATATAATTGCTCAGAGAAAGAGATTTTGTTTAACAAGTAATATATTTTTTTTCTCAAAAAGGTCGAGGTAAAAATTATTGACACCCCTAAAGATTCTTTTAAATAAATTAGTCAAAGGTTTAGTATTTGGTCCCATAATCCTAGCATGCAATGACTACATCAAGCTTGTGACTCTACACACTTGTTGGATGCATTTGCAATTAGTTTTGGTTGTGTTTCAGATGATTTTGTGCACAAAATAAATGAATGGTAAATAATGTATTTGTCATTTTGATGTTAATGTTATTGTAAATAAGAATATAATATGTTTCTGAACACTTCTACATTAATGTGGATGCTACCATGATTACAGATAATCCTGAATGAATTGTGAATAATGATGAGTGACAAAGTTACAGAGGGTCAAAGATCATACCCCCAAGACATGCTAACCTCTCACAATTACCAATTACAGGGGAGGTTAGCATGTCTTGGGGGTATGATCTTTTAACCTCTGTAACTTTCTCACTCATCATTATTCACGATTCATTCAGGATGATCTGTAATCATGGTAGCATCCACATGAACCCTTTAACAGGCAGCTCAACCGGGCGGATTTTGACAACCAATTTTAGATGAAATTAAACATAGGAATTTTGTTTGTCATATTTTATCATCTCAACCAATGCCATTTAGTAAAATGATCATGTGGTTTTCATTATCGGACAAGAGATGATGCAAAACAACTGTCTGTATCTTGTGAAAGAGAAAATAATAAGAGTGCTGATCTTGTTAAAACAAAAAGGAAAAAGGAGAGCTCACCTCTTTGCTATGCTTGGGCCAAGATTTACCATAGGGGGGCAGCAGTCAATCAATCCAACTCTGCAGTCTCAGAGCCTCTTTCACTACCATGAAAAACCCTAAGATGAGCAAGCACACACATGTTGTCTTCAAGAAATGTACTTTTCTAGTTTGTAAATTAGAATGCATATCTGTTATGTTGGCTATAAAAGGTATCAGGTCCTTAGGAATTAAGGCTGAAATTAGTTTACTATTAGTTAGCTACAATGCTGTAGGACTATGTTAGTCTCAGTGTAATAACATTACCAGTAGGAGGAAATAAAACAAATGTGTCTCTGATTGAATGTAGAGGTTGCTTGATACCTCTATCTACACACCGGTAGATCTCATTTCGAAGAGAGTGAGGATCTCTAGAACAATGTTCTGCAGAAAATGCAATGTGTCTGTGTGTGCATGTGTGTGTGAGCTTGCACTTGTGTTGGGTCAAACAGGTGCAGGAGGTAAAAATGAGGACACTTGCTATGGTTTATTGTAGATTTTAAACTGGGTGGTTCGAGCCCTGAATGCTGATTGGCTGGTTTATTGTTGAATGAATTACAGTTTCTATACAGCAGTTACAGTGGGGAAAAAAGTATTTAGTCAGCCACCAATTGTGCAAGTTCTCCCACTTAAAAAGATGAGAGAGGCCTGTAATTTTCATCATAGGTACACGTCAACTATGACAGACAAAATGAGAATTTTTTTCTCCAGAATATCACATTGTAGGATTTTTAATGAATTTATTTGCATATTATGGTGGAAAAAAAGTATTTGGTCAATAAGAAAAGTTTCTCAATACTTTGTTATATACCCTTTCTTGGCAATGACACAGGTCAAACGTTTTCTGTAAGTCTTCACAAGGTTTTCACACACTGTTGCTGGTATTTTGGCCCATTCCTCCATGCAGATCTCCTCTAGAGCAGTGATGTTTTGGGGCTGTCGCTGGGCAACACGGACTTTCAACTCCCTCCAAAGATTTTCTATGGGGTTGAGATCTGGAGACTGGCTAGGCCACTCCAGGACCTTGAAATGCTTCTTACGAAGCCACTCCTTCGTTGCCCGGGCGGTGTGTTTGGGGTCATTGTCATGCTGAAAGACCCAGCCACGTTTCATCTTCAATGCCCTTGCTGATGGAAGGAGGTTTTCACTCAAAATCTCATGATATATGGCCCCATTCATTCTTTCCTTTACACGGATCAGTCGTCCTGGCCCCTTTGCAGAAAAACATCCCCAAAGCATGATGTTTCCACCCCCATGCTTCACAGTAGGTATGGTGTTCTTTGGATGCAACTCAGCATTCTTTGTCCTCCAAACACGACGAGTTGAGTTTTTACCAAAAAGTTATATTTTGGTTTCATCTGACCATATGACATTCTCCCAATCCTCTTCTGGATCATCCAAATGCACTCTAGCAAACTTCAGACGGGCCTGGACATGTACTGGCTTAAGCAGGGGGACACGTCTGGCACTGCAGGATTTGAGTCCCTGGCGGCGTAGTGTGTTACTGATGGTAGGCTTTGTTACTTTGGTCCCAGCTCTCTGCAGGTCATTCACTAGGTCCCCCCGTGTGGTTCTGGGATTTTTGCTCACCGTTCTTGTGATCATTTTGACCCCACGGGGTGAGATCTTGCGTGGAGCCCCAGATCGAGGGAGATTATCAGTGGTCTTGTATGTCTTCCATTTCCTAATAATTGCTCCCACAGTTGATTTCTTCAAACTAAGCTGCTTACCTATTGCAGATTCAGTCTTCCCAGCCTGGTGCAGGTCTACAATTTTGTTTCTGGTGTCCTTCGACAGCTCTTTGGTCTTGGCCATAGTGGAGTTTGGAGTGTGACTGTTTGAGGTTGTGGACAGATGTCTTTTATACTGATAACAAGTTCAAACAGGTGCCATTAATACAGGTAACGAGTGGAGGACAGAGGAGCCTCTTAAACAAGAAGTTACAGGTCTGTGAGAGCCAGAAATCTTGCTTGTTTGTAGGTGACCAAATACTTATTTTCCACCATAATTTGCAAATAAATTCATTAAAAATCCTACAATGTGATTTTCTGGATTTTTTTTCTCAATTTGTCTGTCATAGTTGACGTGTACCTATGATGAAAATTACAGGCCTCTCTCATTTTTTTAGGTGGGAGAACTTTGGTGGCTGACTAAATACTTTTTTCCCCCACTGTACATCTGGTGTATTTTTGATCAATGTCTATTGGATCATTGTTATCAAGATTCTGATGTTCCACATTTAATTACTTTTTTGCGAACAATAATACAAACATACAGACGGGAAATAATGCTTGAACATTCTTAGATCTCCTATACTGTGTGTTCCTGAACAGACATGAGACAAAATATTTCTCCATTTCAGCTTTGCGACTCGAGAGCCCAACAAAGGCTTGACTTTTCTGAGGCGCGTATAGAGATGCTCTGAAGCCCCCTGAGATCTCCTGTTTTCAAAGAATCCTGTGGTTTGGTTCCCTGTCTCTCTCAAACCCTCGACCCCCGTAGAGCTGTGCCGTGCCCACATCCTCCTCCTATACGACCCCCACCTAGGCCATGTTTCTCCCCCCAAACCCCTCAGCCCCGACACACACACACTCTCCAAAAAACCAAGCTCTATAGCCATGCAGTTCTAGCTAGGCATTAACAGTGTACAATTTCAGAATGCCTTTGCTTTGTTGCAGCAAGGTACATTGTTAAAGGGAGTGTTCACCCAAATTACCAAATGAAAAATGTATTTTGTTACCCTGTAAGCAGTCTATGGACAAGGTATGACAGCAATCCATGCTTTGGTTTTATTTACCTTTTAGCATTTGTGGCACAAATCCAATGCAAGTCAATGGTACCGATATGAGCATTTTTCACGCTTCAATTAAGTTACTTATAGATGACTTTGACATGAAGCATGTAAAATGCTAATATCGATATCATTGACTTGGATTGGATTAAGCATTTAGAAACAGTGGCCTGGTAAATAAACCAAAGCATGGATTGCTGTCATATTTTTTCGTAATTTGGAAAATATATCATTTTGTAATTTGGGTGAACTTTCCCTTTAATATGACAAACTCTCTCGCAGGATGACGCTAAACGCCAAGTTCATTAGCAATTATATAACAATAACCTATTTAATGAAATGCATTTCTGAACTGATCCCTGACGTTGCAGTTACATCCACTTTTAAGCACTTTTGTTTTACTGCACTATAGTACAGGTTCACTTTGAATGACCCCAACTGTACATCTTCATCACCCTGCTATATATACAGTGAGCTCCAGAAGTATTGGGACAGTGACACATTGGTTGTTGTTTTGGCTCTGTACTCCAGCACTTTGGATTTGAAATGATACAATGACTATGAGGTTAAAGTGCAGACGGTCAGCTTTAATTTGAGGGTATTTTAATCCATATCAGGTGAACCGTCTAGAAATTGCAGCACTTTTTGTACATAGTCCCCCCATTTTAGGGGACCAAAGGTATTGGGACAAATTAACTTATATGTGTATTAAAGTAGGCTGTAAGTTTAGTATTTGGTCCCATAGTCATAGCACGCAATGATTACATCAAGTTTGTGACTCTACAAACGTGTTGGGTGCATTTGCTGTTTGTTTTGGTTGTGTTTCAGATTATTTTGTGCCCAATAGAAATGAATGATACATAATGTATGGATAGTCCTGAATGAATTGTGAATAATTATGTTATTGTAATTGGTGAGAGGTTAGCATGTCTTGTGGGTATGATCTTTGTGCGTCTGTAACTTTCTCACTCATTATTATTCACAATTCATTCAGGACTATCCGTAATCATTGTAGCATCCACATTAATGTAGAAGTGTTTAGAAACATATTCTATTCTTATTTACAATAAAAGTGACTCCAAAATGACACAATACATTATTTACCATTAATTTCTATTGGGCACAAAATAATCTGAAACACAACCAAAACAAACAGCAAATGCATCCAACGAATTTGTAGATTCACAAGGTTGATGTAGTCATTACGTGCTGTGAATATGGGACTAAATAAATACTTAACTTTGTCTACTTTAATACACATATAAGTGAATTTGTCCCAATACCCATTGATCCCCTAAAATGGTGGGACTATGTACGAACAGTGCTGTAAAACGGTTCGCCCGATATGGATGAAAATACCCTCAAATTAAAGCTGACAGTCTGCACTTCATAGCCATTGTATAATTTAAAGTCCAAAGTGCTGGAGTACAGAGCCAAAACAAAAAATAAAATGTCACTGTCCCAATACTTTTGGAGCTCACTGTATCTGTGTAATGTTCTTACTGAAAGGAAATCTTTTGGAAATTAAAATAGAAAAGGAACCAATTTTGGGGATCGTTCCACATTCTATTGAATTGTATCCCTTAGTTAGTGTGCTGTGTGCATATCTCAGGGTGCCCATATAAAGGCAGGCATAAAGAGGATATAAAGATTCTGTAAGTGAACAAAACACGACAGCAGGATCACATGTGGGTTGTCAGTGAGTGGTGGTAAATATATTTGTTCATGAGAACCAACATTAAAAACGTATCCACAACATTATGAACATCTTGCTGTAAGGTTGTGAACACGTAAATGTGAGCTACTATATTTGCTATCAAATATAATATTTTAATATGAAAAATAGGCTACTTTACTTTACTTATAACTTTATTGTGGGAAAAGTAACCTCAAAGCTGCTTCAATACATCTTACAGTGGTAAGGTTCATGCTTTGTTGAAATTGTCAAGACTCCGTAGAATTTTATTGACAGATAAAATTACATTTTCAGGTATTTATCAGATTTAGCAATTACAGAAGTACTCATTGAGCTTCATTGTTGATTGGTTGTGTATTTCTTTGACATGAACTGGAGTTAAGGTAGGTTGATTTGCAGCTGTGCTCCAGTACTCAGTGCGGCTGCGGCTGGGCTAGGTCACACACCTGGCCAGAGAGGTTAGGAGAGGTGAAACTTGGCAATTGTGCAAACTAGTCACACCAGAAAAAACGAGGCCTTCGTTTTAAATGTATTGGTATAAAACAATTCCATATACAGTACATTCGAAAGTATTCAGACCCCTTGACTTTTTCCACATTTTGTTACGTTACAGCCTTATTCTAAAATGTATTAAATAATTTTTGTATTAAATAAACATTTTTCCTCATCAATCTACACACAATACCCAATAATAACAAAGCAAAAACAGGTTTTTAGAAGATTTTGCTCATTTATTAAAAATAAGAAACAGAAATACCTTATTTACATAAGTATTCAGACCCTTTGCTGAGAGACTCGAAATTGAGCTCAGGTGCACCTGAGTCCACCTGTGGTAAATTACATTGATTGGACATGATTTGGAAAGGCACAAACCTGCCTATATAAGGTCCCACAGTTGACAGTGCATGTCAGAGCAAAAACCAAGCCATGAGGTCGAAGGAATTGTCTGTAGAGCTCCGAGACAGGATTGTGTCGAGGCACAGATCTGGGGGAGGGTACCAAAACATTTCTGCAGCATTGAAGGTCCCCAAGAACACAGTGGCCTCCATCATTCTTAAATGGAAGAAGTTTGGAACCCCCAAGACTCTTCCTAGAGCTGGCCGCCCGGCCAAACTGAGCAATCGGGGGAGAAGGGCCTTGGTCAGGGACTCTGACAGAGCTACAGAGTTCCTCTGTGGAGATGGGAGAACCTTTCAGAAGGACAACCATCTCTGCAGCACTCCACCAATCAGTCTTTATGGTAGATTGGCCAGACGGAAGCCACTCCTCAGTAAAGGGCACATGACAGCCCGTTTGGAGTATGCCAAAATGCACCTAAAGACTCTCAGACCTTGAGAAACTAGATTCTCTGGTCTGATGAAACCAAGATTGAACTCTTTGGCCTGAATGCCAACCGTCACGTCCGGAGGAAACCTGGCAACATCCCTACGGTGAAGCATGGTGGTGGCAGCATCATGAAGTGGGGATGTTTTTAAGCGGCAGGGACTGGGAGACTAGTCAGGATCGAGGCAAAGATGAACGGAGCAAAGTACAGAGAGATCCTTGATGAAAACATGCTCCAGAGTGCTCAGGACCTCAGATTGGGGCAAAGGTTCACCTTCCAACAGGACAACGACCATAAGCACACAGCCAAGACAAGGCAGGCGTGGCTTCGGGCCAAGTCTCTGAATGTCCTTGAGTGGCCCAGCCAGAGCCCGGACTTGAACCCGATCGAACATCTCTGGAGAGACCTGAAAATAGCTGTGCAGCAACGCTCCCCATCCAACCTGACAGAGCTTGAGAGGATCTGCAGAGAAGAATGGGAGAAACTCCCCAAATACAGGTGTGCCAAGCTTGTAGCGTCATACCCAAGAAGACTCGAGGCTGTAATCGCTGCCAAAGGTGCTTCAACAAAGTACTGAGTAAAGGGTCTGAATACTTATGTAAATGTGATATTTATGTTTTTGCTTTGTCATTGTGGGGTATTGTGTGTAGATTGATGAGGGAGAAAAAACTATTTTATCAATTTTAGAATAAGGCTGTAACGTAACAACTTCCTGCCATCCAGGACCTCTGTACCAGGCGGTGTCAGAGGAAGGCCCTCAAAATTGTCAAAGACTCCAGCCACCCTAGTCATAGACTGTTCTCTCTGCTACCGCACGGCAAGCGGTACCGGAGTGCCAAGTCTAGGTCCAAAAGACTTCTCAACAGCTTCTACCCCCAAGCCATAAGACTCCTGAACAGCTAATCATGGCTATCCTGACTATTTGCACTGCCCCCCACCCCCACCCCCCACCCCATATTTTTACACTGCTGCTACTCTGTTAATTATTTATGCATAGTCACTTTAACTCTACCCACATGTACATATTACTTCAACTACCTCAACTAGCCGGTGCCCCCACACATTGACTCTGCACCGGTACCCCCCTGTATATATAGCCTCCCTACTGTTATTTTATTTTACTTATTTTCTCAACACTTTTTTGTTGTTGTTTTATTTTACTTTTTTATAAAAAATTAATGCACTGTTGATTAAGGGCTGTAAGTAAGCATTTCACTGTAATGTCTGCACCTGTTGTATTCGGCGCATGTGGCCAATAAAATGTGATTGGATTTGATTGGATTTCTATGCCAATGATTCTAATTTAGATGTTCATCGGTTGGGACATAGGGAAAAGTAATTGTTGATATTATGGAATTGTTCACTTTCTGTTGGTCCATGAGTGGTACTTTATTCTGAATATATACATCTTTGTGTAGCATCCCCTTTACTGTAAAGCAATAGCAGTATATCCCTGATGAGGGCTATCGCTGGTGGGGTAAGTTTCTCAAAACCAAGTGAAATTATTAAAAAAGTGTCTGGACACTTCTACAGCATACCGCAATACATGTTTTGAATTAGGAGTAAAAAGTGTTATGTATACAAACTTCAAAGGATTATGTTTTTTATTGTTTTATTTTGTGTGTTAATAGTGTATGAAACAGTCATCTCTTAAGTGACAAATACAGACAAAGCCTTCCGAGCAATCAACAAGTGGATATAAAGCTTATTTCTTATTTGGGGAAAACTTCTGACATAATGTCATTACATATACATTGAACATCATCTCCTCTCTTCATTACAAGTGTGTGTGTGTGTATGTGTGTGTGGCTCGCTCTCTGATAGGCCTGGTGCGTGGCTGTGTGTTGTCACGTAGGGGTGTTACCCAGGCGACACTTGGCCATGTTAGTTCAGTTGCTCCCCTGTTCTCTGACAGATGCAGAAAGGGAAAAGAAAGCAGTTTTGCCGACCCTCAGCTAACACTCGAAACATCACATCACAAATACACAACCTCTCAAGATGACCCCATTGGCACTGGTATGGACAACGGTGTGTTTGTGGACAACAGGTAAGGACCCCAATATTCTCTCTACCTACGGTCAACAAGTTATTTTCTGTTGAGGCCTCAGAAACAGCGTTAGGCCTACCTTGACAACTAGTGAGAGTCAGAATGTGAAGTGTATGTGCTGTTGTTATTTGCTTATCATTCCATTTTGGTAAATGTTGTTATTTCTATCTAGTCTTGTGTATTTTTGCAAGAAGGTTTCACACAAGGAAAGGTTAAGAGAGTTAAAGGAGCGTTGATGAGGCCCCAGTGTTTTCTTTGTATGAAGTCCTTTAAAATATTTCAGTGATTTGAGTGATATGTTGTTTTAGTGATGATCGGATAAACCTAAAGAAAAACAGTAGGCCGGAGCCAAAATGCACAGACCCTCAATAATTGTCATATCTCCAAAACATGACAGACATTCAAAGACAACCAAGAGCTATTCTTAAATCCAACGAGAGCTCTGCAGTTAAGATATTTATACATATTTCTGTGATGCATTACATATAAAGAAGCGAAGCGAAACAGTTCAGCATTGTCTCGCGCAACGTTTGCTTCATAATGTCACCTTTATAGATAAGTCTCTCTTCTAACCTTTTTGTTGTGTTGCTACATGTCATGGTTCCAAGGTGCCATAATTTAACATTTCCATTCTTGCAAAATGATTGGTTTAAACATAGTGTTTGTGTCTGTATCCTTCCACAACCACAGCTTTTTTGCTTCATTTTAGATGGAGCAATCTCAACCCTTCTTTAACTCGTTCTATCTCGCTTGATGTATTTCTGGTATAATTTACCTGTCGTAAATAAACAGGTTTCCACAACACTGTTGAAAGCACAATAATGTATTTACATTGAAGCACAAGCAGACAAAGTTTCAATCCTGTACATTTTTTGTCAGGTGAAAATATTGTAAGAGCATACCAGTGTTACGGACATCCGTCATGTCTTCTTATCATTGTGATCTCTGTCCATGTCCAGCATGCACAAATGACAATAGGACCTTATTCCATCAATATTGTTTGTGTCTTCTTTGATGTGGCGACAGTTTGTCCATCCAAACTAAACCCCCATTCACTTCACCTTTCCCAGTGTACAGCCTGATACCAACCGAGTCCCACTTCGTCCGCTACCCCCCGATCAACGATACAGAGGTCCTCACCTGTGAGTGTTCAAGCCGCTCCTGCCAGACGGTCTTTTGGTTCCGCACTTTCCACAACAACTCCGGCTTCCAGTTCCTTCTTAGCCTCAACAATGCTGACCGGACCAGCCACGGACCCAATCTGGATAAACACCGGTTCAAGGCCAATAAGCGTGACGGGGGGAGCAAGGTGATTTTCACACTGCGCATCATTAAGATAAGGGCAGAGGATGCAGGGTTGTACTCTTGTATGCTCCAGAACCAGAAAGAGAACGAGCTGTGGAGGCCAGGAGTTCTTCTCAGACCTGGAGGTGAGAGGAAGCCATTACCCTGCACGGCACTGACACTTCCCATTTTTCCTATGACTGATTAGAGATGAGAAGATTTCCTGATTAAACCAGAATTCCTACATTTCCCTCATAGAACCAGTTACACAACTGTGTAACGCACTCACTCACATCTGCTGTATTATATTTTGAATGGCCCGAGAACACAGCAATTTCCGGATTTTCCATGTTCTTCCGAAATAGTTGAACCTTTGATTCAGATTTCGCTGTGTCCCTTCACAGAGCTGGGTTGGAATTAATTACAAAATGTTGTGAAGTCAGGACGTCAGTGCAGAATTCAGCCTTGATGTAGAAAAGAAAAGCAATTAGAAGTTTCCCTTGCGGCAGTTGCAGATCTTGTGTTACCATCTTTAAGCTTCTTTATCTGTCCAAATCTCTCTACATTATGTTTTGTGTATTTTGTCTCCCTCACAGTGTGTCTTATATCCATCACGTTGTGCATTTTTGTCACCCACCAGAGACTCGCCCAACATTAACCCCTGTCACGAAGCCCAAGCCCCAGGGCATCCCAAGAGGCCGCTGCACCAAAAGCAACTATGAAACCCCAAAAGGTGAGTTTCATAACTTTAACAAGTCTGTCTCATAAGTTGTTTGTTGTCTGTGTAACAAGTTGAATGTGTTACAGGTTACTTTTTGTGTATTTAGTTATGTTAATACTTTACAACTGGTTGAATGTTGTGTTGCAAGCTGCTTAAACACTGTAACAGGATGTTGTATTGGGTTCCAGGCTGTGGCTCCAAGGTTCTGTGGCCGTTGGTTGGAGTACTCCTGACCTTGGCTGTGGCTTTGATCTACACACTGTACTACTTCAGCCGTGAGTGTCTTCTCTCCTTCCTTACCTGCCGATTAAGCAATATAGCAGAATCACCCAGCTCCAGTGCTGTTTGTAATTAGAATTGTCAATTGTCAAAGACGCTACTCACGCAGGGCCTAATCCTTACTTGAGATGCACATGCTTAACTCTCGTGTAAACTGTGTATTGACGTCAATGGAATATTTGCCGGAAAACTTGAGTTACGTGGATATCAAATTAGGAATCCAGCCCGAATAGCCACAAACAACATTTTAATCTGCAACATTTCACATTTCACAAAGCAACGAAAATAAAATGCATTATTTTGGGAGTAAGCAACAATATCGTAATTTATGCATTCTGTGTGGGATATTAGTGTACCTGCTCCTCCTATGGGGTTGAATCGGGGAGGCTGTAATGTATTCATGTTTATGACTGTTACTATGCTGTTGTTCTGAATTAGTTTTGTGTGTGTGTGTTACAGGACTACCCAAAAAGTGTCGACATCAGTTTGCCAAGTAAGTTCCATGTGTAAACTTTGCATCCCTGTGATTTTATCCTCTCCTCCTCTCCCCTTTTCTCACAACACAATAAAATATCTCTCCCTGCTTCTGTATCAATCTCTGACTTACTCTTTGGCTCTTTGATCTGAGCCTGTACTCATAAAGCGTCTGAGAGTAGGATCAGTTTTGCCTTTTAGATCACAATGAATATGATTGCATGGGCAAGGGGGACCAGGATCCTAGACAAGATACTCTGAGACATTTTGTCAATATGGGCCCTGGTCACGCTTCTAATCTCTAATTTTCTGTGATCGATCTGACTTTCTCTATAATTGACACAATATTTGTCCCTGTATTCATCTCTGTGTATTTCACTCTCTTTGACTGTTTGTATCTGCCTCACAGGAAAAGACCATTGAAGTAAGTCAGAGAGCCCACACTGCAGACTCTGAGACAGTGCTGTATGTGTCCTTGGACCTCCTTCGAGGAATCCAATTGGACTGAACCTGAAGACAGTTTTATTAGCATCTCACTTTTCTATTCTTTGTTCATTACAGCAATGAACTTGCCTGAAAATCCAACTGTCTAAAAGGAAACTCTTAGGATTCTGTCCACAATGTTAATGTCTTTGGCTTTGGTTTTCTAATTATGTGGACGTATCTAATATACCACATTTTTATGAACAGGTATTACTCTCTTACAGTGGGGAAAAAAAGTATTTAGTCAGCCACCAATTGTGCAAGTTCTCCCACTTAAAAAGATGAGAGAGGCCTGTAATTTTCATCATAGGTACACGTCAACTATGACAGACAAAATGAGAAAAAAAAATCCAGAAAATCACATTGTAGGATTTTTAATGAATTTATTTGCAAATTATGGTGGAAAATAAGTATTTGGTCAATAACAAAAGTTTCTCAATACTTTGTTATATACCCTTTGTTGGCAATGACACAGGTCAAACGTTTTCTGTAAGTCTTCACAAGGTTTTCACACATTGTTGCTGGTATTTTGGCCCATTCCTCCATGCAGATCTCCTCTAGAGCAGTGATGTTTTGGGGCTGTCGCTGGGCAACACAGACTTTCAACTCCCTCCAAAGATTTTCTATGGGGTTGAGATCTGGAGACTGGCTAGGCCACTCCAGGACCTTGAAATGCTTCTTACGAAGCCACTCCTTCGTTGCCCGGCGGTGTGTTTGGGATCATTGTCATACTGAAAGACCCAGCCACGTTTCATCTTCAATGCCCTTGCTGATGGAAGGAGGTTTTCACTCAAAATCTCATGATATATGGCCCCATTCATTCTTTCCTTTACACGGATCAGTCGTCCTGGTCCCTTTGCAGAAAAACAGCCCCAAAGCATGATGTTTCCACCCCCATGCTTCACAGTAGGTATGGTGTTCTTGGATGCAACTCAGCATTCTTTGTCCTCCAAACACGACAAGTTGAGTTTTTACCAAAAAGTTCTATTTTGGTTTCATCTGACCATATGACATTCTCCCAATCCTCTTCTGGATCATCCAAATGCACTCTAGCAAACTTCAGACGGGCCTGGACATGTACTGGCTTAAGCAGGGGGACACGTCTGGCACTGCAGGATTTGAGTCCCTGGTGGCGTAGTGTGTTACTGATGGTAGGCTTTGTTACTTTGGTCCCAGCTCTCTGCAGGTCATTCACTAGGTCCCCCCGTGTGGTTCTGGGATTTTTGCTCACTGTTCTTGTGATCATTTTGACCCCGCGGGGTGAGATCTTGCGTGGAGCCCCAGATCGAGGGAGATTATCAGTGGTCTTGTATGTCTTCCATTTCCTAATAATTGCTCCCACAGTTGATTTCTTCAAACCAAGCTGCTTACCTATTGCAGATTCAGTCTTCCCAGCCTGGTGCAGGTCTACAATTTTGTTTCTGGTGTCCTTTGACAGCTCTTTGGTCTTGGCCATAGTGGAGTTTGGAGTGTGACTGTTTGAGGTTGTGGACAGGTGTCTTTTATACTGATAACAAGTTCAAACAGGTGCCATTAATACAGGTAACGAGTGGAGGACAGAGGAGCCTCTTAAAGAAGAAGTTACAGGTCTGTGAGAGCCAGAAATCTTGCTTGTTTGTAGGTGACCAAATACTTATTTTCCACCATAATTTGCAAATAAATTCATAAAAAATCCTACAATGTGATTTTCTGGATTTTTTTTACTCAATTTGTCTGTCATAGTTGACGTGTACCTATGATGAAAATTACAGGCCTCTCTCATCTTTTTAAGTGGGAGAACTTGCACAATTGGTGGCTGACTAAATACTTTTTTTCCCCACTGTATGTGCTAGTATAGCACAAATGCAGCTTGTAATAGATAAATAAAAATACATTACCTGTAAATACGTGCACACTGTATTTCCATTGTTTTGTGTTTACCATGAATTGCCACCTGGAACAACAATACCATGTTTGCCTATTGATATTTGGCAAAACTGTACTTTCAATAGAGTCAAAGCAATATGAAGCATTGTATTCTGGTTCAGTAGCCTAATGTGATTATCGTCTGTGTCCATCATGTGTTGATGAATAAAATCATTTTTTGTATAATTCATTACTTAATGTCCATGTACTTTCATCTTATCATAGGGACCAGAGAGAAGTGTGTGTGTGTGTGTGTGTGTGTGTGTGTGTGTGTGTGTGTGTGTGTGTGTGTGTGTGTGTGTGTGTGTGTGTGTGTGTGTGTGTGTATGCGTGTATGGTATTTCCTTGTTTAACTGTTGAGTGGGAGACTTTTAATCTGCGTTTAAACACAGAAACATAATCAAGCCTTCTCCCCACCATTTCACTTCATATTGCATTGGACAGAGTGCAGAGACATGTAACACTCTATATACAAACTGTCTTTATTGATGTCAACCACAATATTTGTCTATATATAATAAACACACAACGATAACGCTTGTTTGAAACAGCATGCACACCTGCAGCATTTTAATGGGGGGATAAAAACATCTGTCTTCCGTGGTTCTTCAGGTCTCAGTGAGTGAACAAGACCCTTTCCTGTGTGACAGAGAAAGAGAGGGAACGAGACAGAGAGAGGAGAGAGCGAGCGCTGTGCACATTGAGATGCTATCACTCTCTCTCTCTTTGTTCTTTCAACTTTGAGCCCCTCTTCTTGACGCTGAAACAAAACAACCGCAGAGCGACCACAGACC
>NW_028156735.1:2500-40180 GCF_964263955.1 Coregonus lavaretus
GTCGTCCGCTCCGTTGTCGATGACGAAGAGCTGTAGAAGGGAAATGGAGGAATAAGGGACAGGAAGATAGAAAGAGGGTTGGGTTCGAGCAGAGGTAGCATTTTAAAAATGACTTAGTAATGAGCATCGACATCATCATCATGATCACCATCATCATCATTATCAGTAGTTTGGAACATGATTACAGTGTTAGTGCCTGTAGCAGTCAATGTAATGGGTTTGTATATCACAATGTATTTATCATTGATTTGATGAGAGGAAGCTGTTAGAATGTAGAGACACAGTTGATGTTTAGACTGCTCTCTTCCCCTTTCCCTCATATAAAAGGAACTGTCTGCACATTCTCAGCTAACTGTCTGCTAACTCTCAGCTAACTGTCTGCTAACTGTCTGCTAACTGTCTGCTAACTCTCAATTAACTATCTGCTAACAGTCTGCTAACTGTATGCTAACTCTCAGCTAACTCTCTGCTAACTGTCAGCTAACTGTCTGTTAACTGTCAGCAAACTAGTGGTGCGCGTCGTCAGCCAGGTCCGGCCCGTTCCTGCTCCCCGCATCCAGCCAGTGGTGCGTATGTCCAGTCCGGCACGGCCCGTGCTTGTTCCACCGGTGCCTGGTCCGGCACCGGTCAGCTGCTCCACTCCGGAGCCAGAGCAATCCGCTCCACCGGGGTCCAGTCCAGCTCCGGTCAGCGGCTCCACTCCGGAGCCAGAGCAGTCCGCTCCACCGGTGCCTGATCCAGCTCCGGTCAGCGGCTCCACTCCGGAGCCAGAGCAGTTCGATCCACCGTCGTCGGGTCCAGCTCCAGTCAGCGGTTCCAGTCCAGACCCAGACGTCAGCCCCTCTCCAGGTTCGGGGTCTCCCACACCAGGGTCCAGACAGGGCTTGGTACGTCGTGGGAGGAAGGAGAGGGGAAGCAGCGCGCCGAGGTCCAGACCAGATCAGGGGCGCAACGGGGAGGTGGAGAGTAAGTGGTGGTCCCACCCGGCCCCTACCCTGTTATGTTTAGGTGGCGCGGTCGGAGTCCGTACCTTTGGGGGGGGGGGGGGGGTACTGTCACGCCCTGACTCTGAGGACTTGTATTTGTTGAGTCAGGGTGTGTATTTTCCATGTTGTGTGTATCTATGTTGATTTCTATATTTTAGATCTAGCATGTGCAGATCTATGTTGGCCGGGGTGGTTCCCAATCAGAGGCAGCTGTAGCTCGTTGTCTCTGATTGGGGACCATACTTAGGCAGCCTTTTGGCACCTGTTAGTTGTGGGATCTTGTTCCGTGTGAGGTATGTTATTTGTCTACCTTGGACTTCACGTTTCGTTTGTTGTTTTTGTCGTGTTGTTTATTCGTTAATAAACATGTATGCTTATCACGCTGCGCCTTGGTCCGTCTCGTTCATAAACGATCGTGACATGGAAGAAGGTACTCTGGTCAGATGAGACTAAAATTGAGCTTTTTGGCCATCAAGGAAAACGCTATGTCTGGCGCAAACCCAACACCTCTCATCACCCCGAGAACACCATCCCCACAGTGAAGCATGGTGGTGGCAGCATCATGCTGTGGGGATGTTTTTCATCGGCAGGGACTGGGAAACTGGTCAGAATTGAAAGAATGATGGACGGCGCTAAATACAGGGAAATTCTTGAGGGAAACCTGTTTCAGTCTTCCAGAGATTTGAGACTGGGACAGAGGTTCACCTTGCAGCAGGACAATGGCCCTAAGCATACTGCTAAAGCAACACTCGAGTGGTTTAAGGGGAAACATTGAAATGTCTTGGAATGGCCTAGTCAAAGCCCAGACCTCAATCCAATTGAGAATCTGTGGTATGACTCAAAGATTGCTGTACACTAGCGGAACCCATCCAACTTGAAGGAGCTGGAGCAGTTTTGCCTTGAAGAATGGGCAAAAATCCCAGTGGATAGATGTGCCAAGCTTATAGAGACATACCCCAAGAGACTTGCAGCTGTAATTGCTGCAAAATGTGGCTCTACAAAGTATTGACTTTGGGGGGGGGGTGAATAGTTATGCGCGCTCAAGTTTTCATTTTTTTTGTCTTAATTCTTGTTTGTTTCACCCCAAAAAATATTTTGCATCTTCAAAGTGGTAGGCATGTTGTGTAAATCAAATGATACAAACCCCCAAAAAAATCAATTTTAATTCCAGGTTGTAAGGCAACAAAATAGGAAAAATGCCAAGGGGGGTGAATACTTTCGCAAGCCACTGTAAATCCCCATGGATTGATGAGGAATTGAAAAATGGTATGGTTGAGAGGGATGAGGCAAAAGAGATGGCAAATAGGTCTGGCTGTACAACCGATTGGCAAACATACTGCAAATTGAGAAATCATGTTACTAAACTGAATAAAAAGAAGAAGAAACTACACTATGAAACAAAGATAAATGACATAAAGAATGATAGTAAAAAGCTTTGGAGCACCTTAAATGAAATTTTGGGCAAAAAGGCAAACTCTGCTCCATCATTCATTGAATCAGATGGCTCATTCATCACAAAACCCACTGATATTGCCAACTACTTTAATGATTTTTTCATTGGCAAGATTAGCAAATTTAGGCATGACATGCCAGCAACAAACGCTGACACTACACATCCAAGTATATCTGACCATGATTATGAAAGACAAGCATTGTAATTTTGAATTCCGTAAAGTAAGTGTGGAAGAGGTGAAAAAAGTATTATTGCTGATCAACAATGACAAGCTACCGGGGTTTGACAACTTGGATGGAAAATTACTGAGGATAATAGCGGACGATATTGCCACTCCTATTTGCCATATCTTCAATTTAAGCCTACTAGAAAGTGTGTGCCCTCAGGCCTGGAGTGAAGCAAAAGTTATTCCCCTACCTTAGAATAGTAAAGTCCCCTTAACTGGCTCAAATAGCCGACCAATCAGCCTGTTACCAAACCTTAGTAAACTTTTGGAAAAAATGGTGTTTGACCAGATAAAATGCTATTTTACAGTAAACAAATTGACAACATACTTTCAGCACGCTTATAGGAAGGACATTCAACAAGCACAGCACTTACACAAATGACTGATGATTGGCTGAGATATAAATATTGTGGGGGCTGTTTTGTTAGACTTCAGTGCGGCTTTTGACATTATCAATCATAGTCTGTTGCTGGAAAAACGTATGTGTTATGGCTTTACACCCTCTGCTATATTGTGGATTAAGAGTTAGCTGTCTAACAGAACACAGAGGGTGTTCTTTAATTGAAGCCTCTCCAACAAATCCAGGTAGAATCAGGAATTTCCCAGGGCAGCTGTCTAGGCCTCTTACTTTTTTCAATCTTTACTAACGACATGCCACTGGCTTTGAGTAAAGCCAGTGTGTCTATGTATGCGGATGACTCAACACTATACACGTCAGCTACCACAGCGACTGAAATGACAGCAACACTTAACAAAGAGCTGCAGTTAGTTTCAGAATGGGTGGCAAGGAATAAGTTAGTCCTAAATATTTCAAAAACTAAAAGCATTGTATTTGGGACAAATCATTCACTAAACCCTAAACCTCAACTAAATCTTGTAATGAATAATGTGGAAATTGAGCAAGTTGAGGAGACTAAATTGCTTGGAGTAACCCTGGATTGTAAACTGTCATGGTCAAAACATATTGATACAACAGTAGCTAGGATGGGGAGAAGTCTGTCTATAATAAAGCGCTGCTCTGCATTCTTAACACTATCAACAAGGCAGGTCCTACAGGCCCTAGTTTTGTCGCACCTGGACTACTGTTCAGTCGTGTGGTCAGGTGCCACAAAGAGGGACCAATGTAATTGGCTCAGAACAGGTCAGCACGGCTGGCCCTTGGATGTACACAGAGAGCTAACATTAATAATATGCATGTCAATCTCTCCTGGCTCAAAGTGGAGGAGAGATTGACTTCATCACTAGTTGTATTTGTGAGAGGTATTGACATGTTGAATGAACCGAGCTGTCTGTTTGAACTACTGGCACACAGCTCGGACACCCATGCATACCCCACAAGACATGCCACCAGAGATCTCTTCACAGTCCCCAAGTCAAGACCAGACCATGGGAGGCGCACAGTACTACCTAGACCCATGATTACATGGAACTCTATTCCACATCAAGTAACTCACGCCAGCAGTAAAATTAGATTTAAAAAACAGATAAAAATACACCTTATGGAACAGCGGGGACTGTGAAGCAACACAAACATAGACACATGCATACAAACACACGATAACATATGCACTATACACACATGTACACATGGATTTTGTGTTATAGATACAGTGGGGAGAACAAGTATTTGATACACTGCCGATTTTGCAGGTTTTCCTACTTACAAAGCATGTAGAGGTCTGTAATTTTTATCATAGGTACACTTCAACTGTGAGAGACTGAATCTAAAACAAAAATCCAGAAAATCACATTGTATGATTTTTAAGTAATTAATTTGCATTTTATTGCATGACATAAGTATTTGATCACCTACCAACCAGTAAGAATTCCAGCTCTCACAGACCTGTTCGTTTTTCTTTAAGAAGCCCTCCTGTTCTCCACTCATTACCTGTATTAACTGCACCTGTTTGAACTTGTTACCTGTATAAAAGACACCTGTCTACACACTCAATCAAACAGACTCCAACCTCTCCACAATGGCCAAGACCAGAGAGCTGTGTAAGGACATCAGGGATAAAATTGTAGACCTGCACAAGGCTGGGATGGGCTACAGGACAATAGGCAAGCAGCTTGGTGAGAAGGCAACAACTGTTGGCGCAATTATTAGAAAATGGAAGAAGTTCAAGATGACAGTCAATCACCCTCGGTCTGGGGCTCCATGCAAGATCTCACCTCGTGGGGCATCAATGATCATGAGGAAGGTGAGGGATCAGCCCAGAACTACACGGCAGGACCTGGTCAATGACCTGAAGAGAGCTGGGACCACAGTCTCAAAGAAAACCATTAGTAACACACTACGCCGTCATGGATTAAAATCCTGCAGCGCAAGCAAGGTCCCCCTGCTCAAGCCAGCGCATGTCCAGGCCCGTCTGAAGTTTGCCAATGACCATCTGGATGATCCAGAGGAGGAATGGGAGAAGGTCATGTGGTCTGATGAGACAAAAATAGAGCTTTTTGGTCTAAACTCCACTCGCCGTGTTTGGAGGAAGAAGAAGGATGAGTACAACCCCAAGAACACCATCCCAACCATGAAGCATGGAGGTGGAAACATCATTCTTTGGGGATGCTTTTCTGCAAAGGGGACAGGACGACTGCACCGTATTGAGGGGAGGATGGATGGGGCCATGTATCGCGAGATCTTGGCCAACAACCTCCTTCCCTCAGTAAGACATTGAAGATGGGTCGTGGCTGGGTCTTCCAGCATGACAACGACCCGAAACACACAGCCAGGGCAACTAAGGAGTGGCTCTGTAAGAAGCATCTCAAGGTCCTGGAGTGGCCTAGCCAGTCTCCAGACCTGAACCCAATTGAAAATCTTTGGAGGGAGCTGAAAGTCCGTATTGCCCAGCGACAGCCCCGAAACCTGAAGGATCTGGAGAAGGTCTGTATGGAGGAGTGGGCCAAAATCCCTGCTGCAGTGTGTGCAAATCTGGTCAAGACCTACAGGAAACGTATGATCTCTGTAATTGCAAACAAAGGTTTCTGTACCAAATATTAAGTTCTGCTTTTCTGATGTATCAAATACTTATGTCATGCAATAAAATGCAAATTAATTACTTAAAAATCCTACAATGTGATGTTCTGGATTTTTGTTTTAGATTCCGTCTCTCACAGTTGAAGTGTACCTATGATAAAAATTACAGACCTCTACATGCTTTGTAAGTAGGAAAATCTGCAAAATCGGCAGTGTATCAAATACTTGAGAGTAGAGTAGAGGCCTGAGGGCACACACTTAATATGTTGTGAAATCTGTTATGACTGTATTGTAATGTTTTTTAAATGTATTTTGCTGGACCCCAGGAAGAGTAGCTAATGGGGATCCATAATAAATACAAATACAAATACAAACTCTCAGCTAACTGTCTGCTAACTGTCTGCTAACTCTCAGCTAACTGTCTGCTAACTGTCTGCTATCTCTCAGCTAACACACAAGGAACCTAAGTGATCCCATTATCCCAGTCACACCATTACTCTGAGACATCATTATGGCCGTATTTCTGGTATCATTATGAACACACTCTAACCATATTGCTTTAATTGCTGTGTTTTTCCTGCTCAGTTGATGTTTGCTTTCTTAATTGCTGTGGTTACTGTTGATACTGTCGCCAGGGTGATAGTTATGAGAAAGTGCTAAGAGCAGGGTTTCAGTAGAGACCCTCCCCTTCAGGGAGAGACGGGGCGAGCGAGAGAGAGAGAGAGAGAGAGAGAGACGCACAAGTGGTTATCTCAACCCTGTTACCACGAAAAGACTTCCACCCTGCTACCATACAGCGGGTAAACGCAAGTATTTTCCGTGACTGTGCATCAAAACCAAATGTCTACCTGGCCCACCACTCCACCCTGGGCGTGAACAGCCTTTATGACTGGGTCCACCTATACAAGGCAGCAGTGCCCACCTTCGCCCAGACCCTAAAGGATATCGCCCTCAACCGCAGACCCAACACCTCACACAGGAGCAACAGATCAACAGACACCCCGCCCAGACCAGCGAGACACTCTCCCAGACCTGCGGGACCCCCCCCTAGGACCAACACATAGAGGACCCCCGCAGAGAGGACCTACATCCAGACCACAGCACCATCAACCACATCTACACCCCCACCCCCACCAATTAATTCCCCCCCAAGTCAACCATGCCCACACCCCATTTAGGCCCCCTCAGATCAGACCTATGCCCCTCCTACCCACCCCAAGCCCACCACTCCCACAAAGAGGGTCTCAACATGAAAGTCACACATACGCCCAGGCCGTGAGCAGGCAAACAGGCCCAACACCCACTCTTACACTAGCCCAAGCCAATGGCATGTACCAGATGCTCAGCAGGCTCTGCTCACAATTACTGGCCTGAGGCCAAACCACACAACCAACAACATTAGACACTTTATGGAACACAAAGCCTTCACTATTTCATCCTGGAATATCCAAGGCCTGGGGTCATTTGCCTTTGGCCTAAAGAGCAGGAATCTGGACTTCACCAAAGAAATCGGAAATACAGACATTGTCATCCTACAAGAAACATGGTATAGAGGAGACGGACCCACTGGTTGCCCTCTAGGTTACAGAGAGCTGGTAGTCCCATCCACCAAACTACCAGGTGTGAAACAGGGAAGGGACTCAGGGGGTATGCTAATTTGGTATAGAGCAGACCTAACTCACTCTATTAAATTAATCAAAACAGGAACATTTTACATTTGGTTAGAAATTCAAAAGGAAATTATCTCAACTGAGAAAAATATCCTCCTGTGTGCTACCTATATCCCCCCACTAGAATCCCCATACTTTAATGAAGACAGTTTCTCCATCCTGGAGGGGTAAATCAATCATTTCCAGACCCAGGGACATGTACTAGTCTGTGGCGACCTAAATGCCAGAACTGGACAAGAACCTGACACCCTCAGCACACAGGGGGACAAACAACTACCTGGAGGTGACAGCATTCCCTCCCCCATATGCCCCCCTAGGCACAACTACGACAACATAACCAACAAAAACGGGTCACGACTCCTGCAGCTCTGTCGCACACTGGGTATGTACAGTGAGGGAAAAAAGTATTTGATCCCCTGCTGATTTTGTATGTTTGCCCACTGACAAAGAAATGATCAGTCTATAATTTTAATGGTAGGCTTATTTGAACAGTGAGAGACAGAATAACAACAAAAAAATCCAGAAAAAACGCATGTCAAAAATTTTATAAATTGATTTGCATTTTAATGAGGGAAATAAGTATTTGACCCCCTCTCAATTAGAAAGATTTCTGGCTCCCAGGTGTCTTTTATACAGGTAACGAGCTGAGATTAGGAGCACACTCTTAAAGGGAGTGCTCCTAATCTCAGCTTGTTACCTGTATAAAAGACACCTGTCCACAGAAGCAATCAATCAATCAGATTCCAAACTCTCCACCATGGCCAAGACCAAAGAGCTCTCCAAGGATGTCAGGGACAAGATTGTAGACCTACACAAGGCAGGAATGGGCTACAAGACCATCGCCAAGCAGCTTGGTAAGAAGGTGACAACAGTTGGTGCGATTATTCGCAAATGGAAGAAACACAAAATAACTGTCAATCTCCCTCGGCCTGGGGCTCCATGCAAGATCTCACCTTGTGGAGTTGCAATGCGGTGAGGAATCAGCCCAGAACTACACGGGAGGATCTTGTCAATGATCTCAAAGCAGCTGGGACCATAGTCACCAAGAAAACAATTGGTAACACACTACGCCGTGAAGGACTGAAATCCTGCAGCGCCCGCAAGGTCCCCCTGCCCAAGAAAGCACATATACAGGCCCGTCTGAAGTTTGCCAATGAACATATGAATGATTCAGAAGTGTTGTGGTCAGATGAGACCAAAATCGAGCTCTTTGGCATCAACTCAATTCGCCGTGTTTGGAGGAGGAGGAATGCTGCCTGTGACCGTAAGAACACCATCCCCACCATCAAACATGGAGGTGGAAACATTATGCTTTTGGGGGTGTTTTTCTGCTAAGGGGACAGGACAACTTCCCCACATCAAAGGGACGATGGACGGGGCCATGTACCATCAAATCTTGGGTGAGAACCTCCTTCCCTCAGCCAGGGCATTGAAAATGGGTCGTGGATGGGTATTCCAGCATGACAATGACCCAAAACACATGGCCAAGGCAACAAAGGAGTGGCTCAAGAAGAAGCACATTAAGGTCCTGGAGTGGCCTAGCCAGTCTCCAGACCTTAATCCCATAGAAAATCAGTGGAGGGAGCTGAAGGTTCGAGTTGCCAAATGTCAGCCTCAAAACCTTAATGACTTGGAGAAGATCTGCAAAGAGGAGTGGGACAAAATCCCTCCTGAGATGTGAGCAAACCTGGTGGCCAACTACAAGAAACGTCTGACCTCTGTGATTGCCAACAAGGGTTTTGCCTACCAAGTACTAAGTCGTGTTTTGCAGAGGGGTCAAATACTTATTTCCCTCATTAAAATGCAAATCAATTTATAACATTTTTGACATGCGTTTTTCTGGATTATTTTGTTGTTATTCTGTCTCTCACTGTTCAAATAAACCTACTATTAAAATTATAGACTGATCATGTATTTGTCAGTGGGCAAACGTACAAAATCAGCAGGGGATCAAATACTTTTTTCCCTCACTGTACATAGTCAATGGTAGGCTTCGAGGGGACTCCTATGGTAGGTACACCTATAGCTCATCTCTTGGCAGTAGTACTGTAGACTACTTTATCACTGACCTCAACCCAGAGTCTCTCAGAGCAAAATCACAGTCTACTTGAACAGAGCAATACTCAATCATGAGGCATCATAGCCAAAGGAACTGAATAATATTAAGAAATGCTATAGAGGGAAGGAAAGTAGTGTTGAAACCTACCAAAAAACAATTAGGAAACAACAAATTCAATCCATTCTAGACAACTTCCTGGACAAAACGTTCCACTGTAATAGTGAAGGTGTAAACTTGGCACTTGGCAGTAGAAAACCTAAACAGTATATTTTACCTCTCAGCTTCCCTATCAAATCTAAAAATCTCCAACAGAAAACCAAAGAAAAGTAATAACAGTGATAAATGGTTTGATGAAGAATGCAAAAACCTAAGAAAGAAATTGAGAAACCTATCCAACCAAAAACATAGAGACCCAGAAAACCTGAGCCTACGCCTTCACTATGGTGAATCACTAAAACAATACAGAAATACACTACGGAAAAAGAAGGAACAGCATGTCAGAAATCAGCTCAATGTAATTGAAGAATCCATAGACTCTAACCACTTCTGGGAAAATTGGAAAACACTAAACAAACAACAACACGAAGAGCTATCTATCCAAAACGGAGATGTATGGGTAAACCACTTCTCCAATCTTTTTGGCCCTATAACAGAGAACAAACAGCAAAAAAATATACATGATCAAATGCAAATCTTAGAATAAACTATTAAAGACTACCAGAACCCACTGGATTCTCCAATTCCATTGAATGAACTACAGGACAAAATACAAACCCTCCAACCCAAAAGGTCCTGTGGTGTTGATGGTATCCTCAATGAAATGATAAAATATACAGACCACAAATTTCAATTAGCTATACTTAAACTCTTTAACATCATCCTTAGCTCTGGCATCTTCCCCAATATTTGGAACCAAGGACTGATCACTCCAATCCACAAAAGTGGAGACAAATTTGACCCCAATAACTACCGTGGGATATGCGTCAACAGCAACCTTGGGAAAATCCTCTGCATTATCATTAACAGCAGACTAGTTCATTTCCTCAGTGAAAACAATGTACTGAGCAAATGTCAAATTGGCTTTTTACCAAATTACCGTACGACAGACCACGTATTCACCCTGCACACCCTAATTGACAAACAAACAAACCAAAACAAAGGCAAAGTCTTCTCATGCTTTGTTGATTTCAAAAAAGCTTTTGACTCAATTTGGCATTAGGGTCTGCTATACAAATTGATGGAAAGTGGGGTTGGGGGAAAAACATACAACATTATAAAATCCATGTACACAAACAACAAGTGTGCGGTTAAAATTGGCAAAAAACACACACATTTCTATCCACAGGGCCGTGGGGTGAGACAGGGATGCAGTTTAAGCCCCACCCTCTTCAACATATATATCAACGAATTGGCGAGGGCACTAGAACAGTCTGCAGCACCCGGCCTCACTCTACTAGAATCTGAAGTCAAATGTCTTCTGTTTGCTGATGATCTGGTGCTTCTGTCACCAACCAAGGAGGGCCTACAGCAGCACCTAGATCTTCTGCACAGATTCTGTCAGACCTGGGCCCTGACAGTAAATCTCAGTAAGACAAAAATAATGGTGTTCCAAAAAAGGTCCAGTTGCCAGGACCACAAATACAAATTCCATCTAGACACCGTTGCCCTAGAGCACACAAAAAACTATACATACCTCGGCCTAAACATCAGCGCCACAGGTAACTTCCACAAAGCTGTGAACGATCTGAGAGACAAGGCAAGAAGGGCCTTCTATGCCATCAAAAGGAACATAAAATTTGACATACCAATTAGGATCTGGCTAAAAATACTTGAATCAGTTATAGAACCCATTGCCCTTTATGGTTCTGAGGTCTGGGGTCCGCTCACCAACCAAGAATTCACAAAATGGGACAAACACCAAATTGAGACTCTGCATGCAGAATTCTGCAAAACATCCTCTGTGTACAACGTAAAACACCAAATAATGCATGCAGAGCAGAATTAGGCCAATACCCGCTAATTATCAAAATCCAGAAAAGAGCCGTTAAATTCTATAACCACTTAAAAGGATGCGATTCCCAAACCTTCCATAACAAAGCCATCACCTACAGAGAGATGAACTTGGAGAAGAGTCCCCTAAGTAAGCTTGTCCTGGGGCTCTGTTCACAAACACAAACAGACCCCACACAGCCCCAGGACAACAACAACAACAACACAATTAGACCCAACCAAATCATGAGAAAACAAAAAGAGAATTACTTGACACATTGGAAAGAACAAACAAAAAAACAGAGCAAACTAGAATGCTATTTGGCCCTAAACAGAGAGTACACAGTGGCAGAATACCTGACCACTGTGACTGACGCAAACTTAAGGAAAGCTTTGACTATGTACAGACTCAGTGAGCATAGCCTTGCTATTGAGAAAGGCCGCCGTAGGCAGACCTGGCTCTCAAGAGAAGACAGGCTATGTGCACACTACCCACAAAATTAGGTGGAAACTGAGCTGCACTTCCTAACCTCCTGCCAAATGTATGACCATATTAGAGACACATATTTCCCTCAGATTACAGCGATCCACAAAGAATTCGAAAACAAACCCAATTTTGATAAACTCCCTTATCTACTGGGTGAAAAACCACAGTGTGCCATCACAGCTGCAAGATTTGTGACCTGTTGCCACAAGAAAAGGGCAACCAGTGAAGAACAAACACCATTGTAAATACAACCCATATTTATGTTTATTTATTTTCCCATTTGTACTTTAACTATTTACACATTGTTACAACACTGTATATATACATAATATGACATTTGAAATGTCTTTATTCTTTTGAAACTTCTGAGTGTAATGTTTACTGTTAATATTTATTGTTTATTTCACTTTTGTTTACTATCTACTTCACTTGCTTTGGCAATGTTAACACACGTTTCCCATGCCAATAAAGCCCTTAAATTGAAATTGAGAGAAGGGGGGAGATATGGAGAAGGCACAGTAATAGAGACATAGAGAAAGAGGAGAGACAGACAGGTGGAGAGCGAGAGATGGAGCAAGGTAGGGAAGTTTTAAATGAGAGGTTGAACAGATGCTGGTGGGCAGAGAGGAACAGTCAGAGTTGAGCACAGAAAGAGAGAGAGAGAGAGAGCAGCTCTTACTGTAGCCACATGATTCATCTGGAGAGATGTCTTATCCCACACACTTTGTTTCATCAAACACAACAAACACTATGAGAGGGTCAAACAACAGAACCAACACATTACAGGACCAACCAGAAGTCACAACTCATCTGGAGGGGCCTCAACTGGCCAGATAGCCTAGCCACTGCACTGTAGCAGAATTTACTGTACAACCACTACCAGACTGAATAACAAGGGATAGGGAGAGAGAAATAGAAAGACAGACAGAGAGAGAGAGAGTGAGAGAGAGAGAGAGAGAGAGAGAGAGAGAGAGAGAGAGAGAGAGAGAGAGAGAGAGAGAGAGAGAGAGAGAGAGAGAGAGAGAGAGAACGGGGTAAAGAGAGAGAGGAGAGAGAGAGAGGGAGAGAGTGCACATCATTACAACACTGTATATAGACATAACATGCCATTTGAAATGTCTTTATTCTTTGGGAACATCTGAGTGTAATGTTTACTGTTAATTTGTATTGTTTATTTCACTTTTGTTTACTATCTACTTCACTTGCTTTGGCAATGTTAACATACGTTTCCCATGCCAATAAAGCCCCTTAAATTGAATTGAATTGAGAGAGAGAGGGGGGGGGGGGGGGGTTAAAGAGAGAGAGAGGAGAGAGTGAATGAATGATAGAGATAGCTAAACTGAAATCTGACACTAAAAGAGAGCATCTGACACTTAACATTCTAGCCCTGGTATCTGTTTCTGCTCCAGACAACTTGTCTTGGTGAGACAGCTACAGCCTGTGTGTCACGGATTCAGCCGAGGCTGCCCCTTCTCCTTGCTCGGGCAGGCTTCGGCATTCGTCGTCACCAGAGTACTAGCTGCTACCGATCCATGTTTCTATGTTCGACTTGTTCTGTCTTTATTGGTTACACCTGTTTCCCATTATTGTAGTATTGTCTTCCCTATTTAACCCTCTGTCTTACACTGTGTGTTTTGTGTGATTGTTTTATGTTTTCGGCAGTCGTTAGTGTGCGGGTTGTTTCCCTCCCTGTGTGGAGGTTGTTGTATCTCAGAGTACCTTCGAGTAAAGTACGTTTTCTGATGAGCTCTGTGTCCTGCGTTTGACTTCGCCTACCGCATTTCACTGACAGAATCACACACCACTCCATGGAGTCAGCAGGAGCAGCGGTGCCAGCCGGATCGATGGAGGAACGCGTACAACAACAAGCGGCCATGATCCAGGCTCTCTGCACCGCCATGGAACGTGTGGTTAACACAATGGAGCGATGGGAGAGAGGAGGTCTTCCTATACCTCCTCCGATTACACCACCACCATCATCGATACCCATCGCTTCACCTCCGGGGTCCAGTGGGATTCGGCTCTCGCTCCTGAAGGCGTATGACGGCACAGCTGCCGGGTGTCAGGGTTTTCTGCTCCAGGTAGAACTCTACCTGGCAACCATCCACCCGGCCCCCTCGGGATACGAGAGCGTGTCCGCCCTCATCTCCTGTCTGTCCGGTAAAGCGCTGGAGTGGGCCAACGCTGAGTGGGGGGGAATAGACGCCGCAACTGTCAGCTATGCGGAGTTTACCTGCCGCTTTAGGGCGGTATTCGATCATCCACCAGAGGGGAGAGCGGCGGGTGAGTGTCTATTCCACCTCAGACAGGGGAGGAGGAGCGCGCAGGAATTCGCACTGGACTTTCGGACTCTGGCTGCCAGCGTGGGATGGAATGAGAGGGCCCTCATCGACCACTACCGATGTAGCTTGAGGGAGGATGTTCGTCGGGAATTGGCCTGCAGGGACACCAACCTAAGCCTGGACCAACTGGTGGACATGTCGATTCGGCTGGATAACCTGTTGGCTACCAGCGGACGTCCGGATCCGTGGCCGTCCATTCCATCCCCCAGCACCTCCGACCCTACCCCTATGGAGCTCGGAGGTGCTGCTATGAGGGAGATCAGTAGAGGGGCCGTCCCCTGCACCCACTGTGGCCGCAGAGGACACACTGCTGGTCGGTGCTCGGGAGGGCCTCCTAGGAGTTGAGGCAGTAGGCAGCGCACTGATGAGCCGAAGTCACAGCGCCTCTCAGGATGAAAACGCAGGAGGGGAATGAGGAGATAATTAGTTTGTATCTGATTGATTCTCCTGCGTTTCCCGTGGTGTTGGGGCTTCGCTGGTTAGCTTCTCATGACCCCACTATTTCATGGCAACAGAGGGCTCTCAAGGTATGGTCTAATCAGTGCTTGGGGAGGTGTGTAGGTGTTTCCGTAGGGGCAACGACGGTGGAAAGTCCGAACCAGGTTCCCACCATGCACATTCCGCCTGAATATGCCGATTTGGCTCTCGCCTTCTGTAAAAAGAAGGAGACTCAATTACCACCCCATCGACAGGGGGATTGTGCGATAAACCTCCAGGTGGGCGCTGCGCTTCCCCGGAGTCACGTGTATCCTCTGTCACAGGAGGAGACGGCGGCTATGGAAAGATATGTCACAGAATCTCTGAGACAGGGATACATTCGGCCGTCCACTTCCCCTGCGTCATCAAGTTTATTTTTTGTGAAGAAGAAGGATGGTGGTTTATGCCCGTGCATTGACTACCGTGGTCTAAATCAGATCACAATAAAATATAGTTATCCACTACCTCTGATTGCTAGTATGACGGAGTCATTGCACGGGGCGCGCTTCTTCACTAAATTGGATCTCAGGAGCGCGTACAACCTGGTGCGTATTCGGGAGGGAGGTGAGTGGAAGACAGCATTTAGTACCACCTCGGGGCACTATGAGTACCTCGTCATGCCATACGGTCTGATGAATGCTCCTTCAGTCTTCCAATCGTTTGTTGATGAGATTTTCCAGGACCTGCATGGACAGGGTGTAGTGGTGTATATCGATGACATTCTAATATACTCCGCTACACGAGCCGAGCATGTGTCCCTGGTTCATCGGGTGCTTGGTAGACTGTTGGAGCATGACCTGTATGTGAAGGCGGAAAATGTCTGTTCTTCCAGGAGTCCATGTCAGGTGTGGAGATGGAGATTGCTTAATTGGCAGACTCCAACCACGGTGAAGGAGGTGCAGCGGTTCTTGGGTTTTGCCAATTACTACCGGAGGTTTATCCGGGGCTTTGGGCAGGTAGCGGCTCCCATTACCTCCTTGCTAAATGGAGGGCCGGTGCGTCTGCAGTGGTCAGCTGAGGCGGACAGGGCCTTTAGGCATCTGAAGGACCTGTTTACTTCGGCTCCGGTGCTGTCTCATCCGGATCCTTCCTTGGCATTCCAGGTTGAGGTGGAAGCATCCGAGGCTGGGATCGGTGCTGTACTGTCTCAGCGCTCGGGTATGCCACCAAAACTCCGCCCCTGTGCTTTATTTTCTAAGAAGCTCAGTCTGGCGGAGCGCAATTATGATGTGGGGGACAGGGAGCTGCCCTTGACACTGTGGCATGGTTGAAAGCAGACACAGTCACCCAGGCACCCAGGCTAGTGACACTCCCTGTACTCTAGTAGGAGAATGACATTCAGTGCATTCACAGACACAATCACCTGTGGATCACTGCTGGATAGAAAGCAGAAATACAAATTCAGCTTTCAGACTAGATGTCTCTGTTTGCATGACTGGTGCAACTGGTGCAAAAGACAAAAGGAGCATTCATCATGTCGTTGGTGTGTGTCACAAGGACTCTATCTAATGCGTGTGTGGGAGGGGGTGCGTGTGTGGGTGTATGTCGGTGTGTGTGTGTGTGTGTGTGTGTGTGTGTGTGTGTGTGTGTGTGTGTGTGTGTGTGTGTGTATGAGAGATATTGTAAACCATTGTTTTCTGCACACTCGTGTATTGTAGGTAAAATGATTTGTGAATGCTGCATGTCAGTGTGTGTGTATGTGTGTGTGAGAGAGAGAGAGTGAGAGAGAGAGAGAACAAGAGAGAGAGATAGCGAGCGAGAGAGAGAGAGAGAGTTTTGCAGACCCAGCCTCGTCATGGTGACTGTTGCCAAGGCGACAACATCAAAGACCAGCCAAGCTTAATTAGAATCCCCAGCAAGAGAGAAAGAGATAAAAAGAGAGAAGGAGGGGGGGAGGAAAATGAGGGAGGAAAAGAGAGGTAGGGACACAGGTGAAGCGATTGAGACAGCAGGAAGGAAGAGAGAGAAGAGTCTGTGTGTGAGAGTCAAAGAGAGTGAGAGAGAGTACAGTACAGAAGTTTGTGTGTCTGCATGCGTGATTGTGTGTGTGTGTGTGTGTGCCTGCCTGCGTGTGTGTGTGCGTTTTTGTGTCTGTGCAAACTAATGGCACGGTGCTTTTCCATTGAGTCAGAGGGAAAGTCCATCACAGCTCCAACACACACACACAACTCATTCACACTTACAGAACATCTATTTTGTCTGCAAACTGATCGTCATTCACTCTGCTGTCCCTCCAGTATGTGTGTGTGTGTGCATGTGACACTGCCGCTCTTCTATCCCTCACTCCCTCTTTCTCTGTCTTCCCCAGATCCTCCCTCCCTTCTTCTCTCCCTCTTTCTGAATGACATCCAAACAAATCCAAACAGAAGTGATTCAGACTCGCACCATCATAGGAAATGACCATCCCTCCTTCTCTCTCTCCCTCCCTCCCCCTTCCTCTTCATCCCACACACCTCCACACACTCCTCCCTTCCTCTTCATCCCACACACCTCCACACACTCCTCCCTTCCTCTTCCTCTTCCTCCTCCCCCCTGCTGCTGTCGGTCTTTTCCTGGATGAATCGCCACAAGGGAAAACTAAATAATTAAATTCCATTAAGAAGGTAATCTGTCAATGGGAATGACTGAGCACCACCGGGCTAACACCACAGAACAGTAGGAGAGGGGTAGGAAGGAGAGAGGGAGGGAAGGAGGGAGGGAGGGAAGTGTGAGAGGAAAGGAGGGAGGAGAGGAGAGTGGGAGTGTTGTCACTAGTTAACACACCCACAAAGTCATAATTATGGCATCACCCCACCCATTTCTACAATTTATCTTCTTAAAATGTTATTTTAAACCTTACCCTAACCTTAACCCTAACCTTAACCACCTGCTAACCTTATGCCTAACTCTAAACTTAAATTAAGACCAAAAAAGCATATTTGTGTAGCCAATTCTTACTTTGTGGCTGTAGAATCTGACTTTTTAGCTGTGTTAACTAGTGGGGTGACACAATGGAAAAAAGGACTAGGCAGGAGAGAGGGATGAGATAGAAGGCGTGTGGAAATAAAGGACTAGGCAGGAGAGAGAGAGAGAGGGATAGGTAGAGGAACGTGAGCAGAGGAAAGTGTGAAAACTATGAAGGCCAAAGATAGGTGAGGCCTTTTACATTTACATTTACGTCATTTAGCAGACGCTCTTATCCAGAGCGACTTACAAATTTGTGCATTCACCTTATGATAGCCAGTGGGACAACCACTTTACAATGTATACATTTTTTTACTTAATTTTGTATTTTATTTTTTATTAGTATTATATATATTATTAGTTCCATACACAAAAATGTATGCACGCATGACTGTAAGTCGCTTTGGATAAAAGCGTCTGCTAAATGGCATATTATTATATTATTTATATATATATATTTTTTTTTTTAGTAATTTGATTTTTGATTTTTTTTCCTAGTATATTTAAAATGTTCATGTGTTTTATATATATATTGTTTTGTATTTTTTGGTTTTTCAATCTTCTATTATGTTTTTTTAACAATTGATTTTTTCATTAAAAAATATATATATTTCATTTTTTACAATTATTTTATTGTTTATTTTTTGTGGGGGGGTGGGGTAGGGGGGGTAAACTGGCAGGGGATTAGCTAGCGGATGTCTCCTGGTGCGCTATAATAGGACACCTCTAAACGCTCTTCACCTCCCGGCCTGACAACCCCATCTAACCCCTCCCTCACCCTCTCACCCACTCCTGTCCACAGCCACTGACTGTATGTGCTTTGGGAGTGTGTGTGTGCTCTAGGTGTGTGTGTGTGTGTGTGTGTGTGTGTGTGTGTGTGTGTGTGTGTGTGTAAAACATCTCCTTTCATCATCCTCATCCTCCTCTTACCCCCCCAAATCCCCCACCTCCCTGTCTCCAGCCCTGCTCTGCTGGGGACTCTGCTGTAACAACAGACCAGAGAGAGACAGAAGGAGTTCCATGTATAAAACAGCTATTTCAGTTATATTAAAACCAGGAAAATCTGGAGAGTCCCTTGCTGATTACAGACCCATAAGTTTAATAAATTGTGACAATAAAATAATAACAAAGCTTATAAGCAATAAAATGGCAAAAGTCTTACCAGACTTAACACATATCAATCAAACAGGGTTTATTAAAAATAGACACTTACAAAAAAATACAAGAACATGTTTCAGTTTAATACAATACGCTAAATAGCAAGATATAGATGTATCAAAAAAGGATGTTGATGTAAGGCAGACGCTGGGAGATGAGAAGAAAGTACAGGGTGAGGGTTTAATAATAAATAAACATAGAACAAAACAAGAACAGTGTCTGGACATGAGAAACATAACAACAATGCTGACTGGGGAATTAACCTAAGGGAGTGACGTGATGGAGTCCAGGTTAGTCCCATAATTAAGCGCAGGTGCGCGTAACGATGGTGGCAGGTGTGCGTAATGATGAGTGAACTTGTAACCTTGAGCACCAGAGAGGTAGGGCGGCAGTAGAGGTGACAGTGGTTACAGCCTCGAATCTTCTTGGGTATGACGCTACAAGCTTGGCACACCTGTATTTGGAGAGTTTCTCCAATTCTTCTTTGCAGATCCTCTCAAGCTCTGTCAGGTTGGAGGGGGGCATCGCTGCACAGCTATTTTCAGGTCTCTCCAGAGATCAGGGTCGATCAGGTTCAAGTCCGGGCTCTGGCTGGGCCACTCAAGGACATTCAGATACTTGTCTTGAAGCCAATCCTGCGTTGTCTTGGCAGTGTGTTTAGGGTTGTTGTCCTGTTGGAAGGTGAACCTTCACCCCAGTCTGAGGTCCTGAGTGCTCTGGAGCAGGTTTTCATCAAGGATCTCTCTGTACTTTGCTCCGTTCATCTTTCCCTCGATCCTGACTCGTCTCCCAGTCCCCACCACTGAAAAACATCCCCACAGCATGATGCTGCCACTACCACTGTAGGGATGGTGCCAGGTTTACTCAGGATGTGGCGCTTGGCATTCAGACCAAAGAGTTCAATCTTGGTTTCATCAGACCAGAGAATCTTGTTTCTCATGGTCTGAGTCCTTTAGGTGCCTTTTGGCAAATTCCAAGTGGGTTGTCATGTGCCTTTTTGCTGAGGAGTGGCTTCCGTCTGGCCACTCTACCATAAAGGCCTGAGTGCTGCAGAGATGGTTGTCCTTCTGGAAGGTTCTCCCATCTCCACAGAGGAACTCTGGAGGTCTGTCAGACTGACCATCGGGTTCTTGTTCACCTTCCTGATCAATGCCCTTCTCCCCCGATTGTTCAGTTTGGCCAGGTGGCCAGCTCTAGGAAGAGTCTTGATGGTTCCAAACTTCTTCCATTTAAGAATGATGGAGGCCACTGTGTTCTTGGGGACCTTCAATGCTGCAGAAATTGTTTTGTACCCTTCCCCAGATCTGTGCCTCGACACAATTCTGTCTCGGAGCTCTACGAACAATTCCTTCGTCCTCATGGCTTGGTTTTTGCTCTGACATGCACTGTCAACTGTGGGACCTTATATAGGCAGGTGTGTGCCTTTCCAACTCATGTCCAATCAACTGAATTTACCACAGGTGGACTCCAATCAAGTTGTAGAAACATCTCAAGGATGATCAATGGAAACGGGATGCACCTGAGCTCAATTTCGAGTCTCATAGCAAAGGGTCTGAAAACGTATGTAATTTAAGTTTTCGCTTTGTCATTATGGGGTATTGTGTGTAGATTGATGAGGAAACATTTTTTAAAATCAAAGTTATAATACGGCTGTAACGTAACAAAATATGGAAAAAGTCAAGGGGTCTGAGTACTTTCCGAATGTACTGTATATAAAGATAACTTTATCCAATTACTCAACAATATGAAAGCAGATCTAATTAAATTCAATAATCTTCCCATAAATCTTACAGGTAGAATAAACCTCTTTAGAATGGCATGGCTTTATATATTTATTCTCGGTAATACAAATTACCCCACCAAAGACATTCTTTAAAAAAGCATACTAGGTTATAAGACCTATATGGGCAAATAAAACTCATAGAATAAAAAGGAAATTTAACATTTTCCTGTCTAAGGGTGGTTTTAACCTTCCTGACTTGGAATTGTATCAACTTGCCACCCAGGGCTTTTACTTGCAACATATAGTTGAATGCACTAAAGAGGAACAATGGGTACAGATTGAAGATGAGCATGCTCATCCCCAGAATATTTTAATGTGTCTATTTTCAAAGGATAAAGCTAAGAACATTAACAACTTCATAGTTAAGGACACGATAACAACATGGAAGAAAATGAAACGTATTCTACAAGAACCAATATCACTCCCTAAAAACACAACCCTATCTTTGGATAGCGTTTCTGAATTCACCAGTAAATTGGTCCACATGGAAAACTAAAGGCATAGAAACAGTAAAGGACTTGGTAATACAGAATTAAAAAGTAATTTTGGACTGATCAATGTGGATATTTTCAAATACATGCAACTTAAAAGTTTAATATCAAGAAATGTATATTTAAAATGTTTTGGACATCAGAGCAATCTTGAGGGAAGCCTATTTGAATCAGAAAATGATATTTATATGATAGGTAAGCTATATAAAACCTTGCAGAGAGCCTATCTAACTAACAACCTCTTAGAAAAATGTATGAACTATTGGAACCAAAACTTAAAAATAACTGATATTGACACAAGATGGAGGGAATGTTGGAACATAACTAATGAAATTACAGTTAACTAAAACGTACGCTTAATCCAGTATAATCTAATGTATATAATCTATTACACAAGAGACAAAATTAACAAATTCTACACCACAACGGCAGAGTCAATAATCCATGCCTTCTGGGAACACTATGAAGTCCAAAAGTTATGGGCGGAGTTAGAAAGTTGGCTGTCAGAAGTATTACAATGTAATTTTACTTTTATCTGTCTGCATATTTCAAGACATGGCATATGGAAAAAATATCAACACCATTAAAAATCGACCAATCCTCCATCGTTAACACAATGGAAAGATCAAATGCTTTATTATCTAAATGTTGAAAGTGCGTGGGCGACGGAGAGAAACAAAATGATACAGTTTGAGGCCATGTGGCGGAGAGTGATGCGGCCGCTGGAAATGGAGGTGTGAGCAGGTGGGTCTGGGCAGGGTGATGTTGTGGATGTTGGTGAGCGTCTGTATGTTGTTGTTTGTATGTGGATGTTTTGTATTGTTTAAACAAAACTATTTTAAAAGGAAGGAGAGAAAGAGAGGAAAGGTGAGAGACAGAGACAGGAAATGAGAGAGAGAAGGAGAGAGAGCAGGAGATAGAGATAGAGAGAGGAAAATAGGAGAGAGAGGGAAGGAGAGCAAGTTGAAACTCTATTGGTCTTCTGTAGAACACTGTGCTCTCTGATAAGATGTGCAGTTTCCACTCTTCCCCCCAGATGAGCTGGTCAGAGACAGACCTGACCAAACAAGCCCAGAGTCCACCAGAACAGAGAAAGACCTGACTAAACAAGCCCAGAGTTACACAGAACACAGACAGACCTGACCAAACAAGCCCAAAGTCCACCAGAACAGAGACAGACCTGACTAAACAAGGCCAGAGTCACACAGAACAGAGACAGGCCTGACCAAACAAGCCCAGAGGCACACAGAACACAGACAGACCTGACCAAACAAGCCCAGAGTCCACCAGAACAGAGACAGACCTGACCAAACAAGCCCAGTGTCCACCAGAACAGAGACAGACCTGACCAAACAAGCCCAGAGGCACACAGAACACAGACAGACCTGACCAAACAAGCCCAGAGTCACCACTCCCCAGCTGGAGGAACAAAAAGGAGGTACAGCAGATGTTTTCCCTAAGCACTGATACAGGGTCAGATATTTTTCATCCCCCTAATGGATGAGGTTGGGATTGGCAATAGGTTCATGTTATCCGAGATCTGTGGTTAGGGGCGAGTTCTACCTGGAGTGAGGAGGAAGCCCACCTCAGGGAGGAGAGAGACAGACTAGACTACACACCACAGGACACAGTGATGGAGAGGACATATGCATACGTTCACACGCGCTCACACACACAAATAGGGTGGGAAACGCCTTGCAGGGCCTGCAGCATGGAAATCCCTTGAAGAGAGAGATAAAAACTAGGACAAGCATCTCACATCTCTCTCTCAATCACACACACACACACACACACACACACACACACACACACACACACACACACACACACACACAGACACACAGACACAGACACACACAGACACACAGACAAAGACACACACACACACACAAACACACACACACAGACACACACAGACACACACAGACACACAGGAAAACAGATTACACACTTTCCTAGACTGCGCTCTCAGCTCTGAGAGAGAGAGAGCTAGATAGATAGATAGATAGAGAGAGAGAGAGAGAGAGAGAGAGAGAGAGAGAGAGAGAGAGAGAGAGAGAGAGAGAGAGAGAGAGAGAGAGAGCCAACAGCAGCACCTAGATCTTCTGCACAGATTCTGTCAGACCTAGGCCTTGACAGTGAATCTCAGTAAGACAAAATAATGATGCTCCAAAAAAGGTCCAGTGGCCAGGACTGCAAATTCCATCTAGACACCGTTGCCTTGAAGAATATCTACTTCTGCCTAAACATCAGCACCACAGGTAACTTCCACAAAGTTGTGAACGATCTGAAATACAAGGCAAGAAGGGAACATACAATTTGACATCGCAATTAGGATCTGGCTAACAATACTTTAATCAGTTATAGAACCCTCTATGGTTGTTAGGTCTGGGGTCCACTCACCAACCAAGAATTCACTAAATTGGACAAAAACCAAATTGAGACACTGCAGCATACTTGACCACTGTGACTGACCCAAAATTAAGAAAAGCTTTGACTATGTACAGACTCAGTGCTACTGAGAGAAGCCGCCACAGGCAGACCTGGCTCTCAAGAGAAGACAGGACATGTGCACACAGCCCACAAAATGTACTTCCTAACATCCTGCCAAATGTATGACCATTTTAAAGACACATATTTCCCTCAGATTACACAGACCTACAAAGAATTTGAAAGCAAATCCAATTCTGATAAACTCCCATATCTCTTACGTGAAATACCACAGTGTGCAATCACAGCAGCAAGATTTGTGACCTGTTGCCATACGAAAAGGGCAACCAGTGAAGAACAAACACCATTGTAAATACAACCTATATTTATTTATTTATGTATTTATTTTCCCTTTCGTACTTCAACTATTTGCACATTCTTACAACACTGTATATAGCCAATAATATAACATTTGAAATGTCTCTATTCTTTTGAAACTCATGAAAAGCTTTCATTTTTGTTTATTGTTTATTTCACTTGCTTTGACAATGTAAACATATGTTTCCCATGCCAAAAAAGCACATTTGAATTGAATTGAGAGAGAAAAGGAGAGAGAGCGAAGAGAGAGAGGGGGTGGAGAGTAGAGGAAATCAGCAGAGCGATCAGGGTGGTGGCATTCTGATTTTAACATGCTGTTAGAATGTACCCAGTGTTTCCCTAACCAGGTCTGATATTAACATGCTGTTAGAATGTACCCAGTGTTTCCCTAACCAGGTCTGATATTAACATGCTATTAGAATGTGCCCAGTGTTTCCCTAACCAGGTCTGATATTAACATGCTATTAGAATGTGCCCAGTGTTTCCCTAACCAGGTCTGATATTAACATGCTATTAGAATGTGCCCAGTGTTTCCCTAACCAGGTCTGATATTAACATGCTGTTAGGATGTACCCACTGTTTCCCTAACCAGGTCTGATATTAACATGTTGTTAGAATGTACCCAGTGTTTCCCTAACCAGGTCTGATATTAACATGCTGTTAGAATGTACCCAGTGTTTCCCTAACCAGGTCTGATATTAACATGCTGTTAGAATGTACCCAGTGTTTCCCTAACCAGGTCTGATATTAACATGCTGTTAGAATGTACACAGTGTTTCCCTAACCAGGTCTGATATTAACATGCTGTTAAAATGTACCCAGTGTTTCCCTAACCAGGTCTGATATTAACATGCTGTTAGAATTTACCCAGTGTTTCCCTAACCAGGTCTGATAATATAATATATAATATATGCCATTTAGCAGACATTAACATACTGTTAGAATGTACCCAGTGTCACGGTTTCGGCCGAGGCTGCCTCTCTCCCTTGTTCGGGCAGGCTTCGGCGTTCGTTGTCTCCGGAATACTAGCTGCCACCGTTGTATGTTTCATGTTCGTTTGCTTTTGTCTGTTTGTTGTCACACCTGTTCTCGTTTAGCGTAATTAGTGTCCTATAAGTTTCTCGTTGTGTTTGTCTAGTGTTGTGTGTTATTGATTTTGGTCTGTCGTGTGTTGGGCTTATTTTCGCCCTTTCGCTCGGTTGAGCTTTCCTCCACTGCGTTGGAGCGTTACGCACCTGTTAGTGCGCTTTTTGCTTATTCGCCTTTGTGCGTATTTTTGCCTTCGGACAAGTGTTGTCATTTTTCCTGTTTGGAGATTTACTAAAGTTGTTTGGACTATCCTTCGGTGTTCTGCGTTTGATTCCACCACTACACCCACCTACAGCACGCGTGACAGAATAACACACCAATAATGGAATCAGCAGGAGCCGCAGCAGCCCAGACGACGCTGGAGGACCAGGTCCGGGAACAACGGGACCAGATCCTGCAGATGGGGACCGCACTGCAGGAGGTGATCACCACCATCCGAGGCTGGGGAACGCCTCCACCGCCACCCTCCCTGCCAGCACCATCGGCCAGTCCGCCCATTCCCGCACCGGAACCCCGAGGAGTCCGACTCTCGCTCCCGAGGGCCTACGATGGAACCGCGGCCGGGTGTCAGGGATTCCTTCTCCAGGTGGAGCTGTACCTGGCCACCGTGCACCCGGCGCCCTCGGGACATGAGAACGTGTCCGCCCTGATCTCCTGCCTTTCCGGGAAGGCATTGGAATGGGCCAACGCGGAGTGGAGGAGGATCGACGCGGACACCATCACGTACGACGAGTTCTCCCGCCGCTTCAGGGCGGTGTTTGACCATCCCCCGGAGGGGAAAGCGGCGGGGGAGCGTCTGGTCTTCCTCCGGCAGGGGAGGAGGAGTGCCCAAGAGTTCGCCCTCGAATTCCGTACTCTAGCGGCAGATGCAGGGTGGAATGATCGGGCTCTCGTCGATCACTACAGATGTAGTCTACGAGAGGACGTCCGTCGGGAGCTGGCTTGTAGGGACACCAGCCTCTCGTTCGACCAGTTGGTCGACATGTCCATCAGGCTGGATAACCTACTAGCTACCCGCGGACGTCCCGAGGGGGGTCCGTCCATTTCACCCTCCAGCGCCTCCGAGCCGTGTCCCATGGAGCTCGGGGGCGCTGGCGCTAGAGAGAGGAGGGGTCGGCTTACTAGGGGGTCCATCCCCTGCACCAACTGTGGTCGGGGAGGACACACCGCGGCTAGGTGCTGGGGATGGCCTCCTAGGGGAGAGGACGACAGGTCCCGCACTGGGGATTCCTTCCAGGTGAGTAGGCGCCCCACTCACCCAGAGCTCTCTGTTGCACATTTCTGTATGCCTGTGAGTTTTCCACAGGTAGCACCTCATTCCCAGCATAAGGCGCTGGTAGATTCAGGCGCGGCTGGGAATTTTATTGATAAGAAGTTTTGTTTAGCTTTAGGGATTCCCCTTCTTCCTGTTGATGTCCCTTTCCCCGTTCATGCCCTAGATAGCCGTCCGTTGGGTGCGGGCTTGATCAGGGAGGTCACTGCGCCACTTAGGATGTGTGCGCAGGGGGGTCATCAGGAGATGATTCAGCTATTTCTGATTGACTCTCCTGCGTATCCGGTGGTGCTGGGCATGCCCTGGTTGAGTACCCATAACCCATCTATTTCGTGGCAGGAGAGGGCTCTGATGGAGTGGTCTGCCCAGTGTGTGGGTAGATGTTTAGGCGTTTCCGTAGGGGCTACCTCGGTGGAGAGTCCAAACCAGGTGCCCGCATTGCACGTTCCCCCTGAGTATGGGGATTTGGCTATTGCGTTTAGTAAGTCGAGGGCGACGCAGTTGCCGCCCCATAGGCAGGGAGATTGTGCGATAGACCTCCAGGCAGGAGCTGCGCTCCCACGGAGCCATGTGTATCCTCTGTCTCAGGAGGAGAAGAAAGCTATGGAGACTTACATAGACGAATCTCTGAGACAAGGATACATACGGCCTTCCACTTCCCCTGCGTCCTCGAGTTTCTTTTTTGTGAAGAAGAAGGATGGTGGTTTACGCCCGTGCATCGATTACCGTGGTCTCAATCAGATCACGGTGAAGTACAGTTATCCACTCCCGCTGATTGCGACCATGACTGAGTCCTTGCATGGGGCGCGTTTCTTCACTAAATTAGATCTCAGGAGCGCGTACAACTTGGTACGCATCAGGGAGGGCGATGAATGGAAGACAGCCTTTAGTACCACCTCGGGCCATTACGAGTATCTTGTCATGCCATACGGGTTGATGAACGCTCCGTCAGTTTTCCAATCATTCGTGGATGAGATCTTCAGGGACATGCAGGGGCAGGGGGTCGTGGTGTACATAGATGACATTCTCGTGTACTCGCCTACCCGTGTCGAGCATGTGGCCCTGGTGCGCAGAGTGTTGCGGAGGCTGGTGGAGCACGACCTGTATGTTAAGGCAGAGAAGTGTCTGTTTTTCCAGGAGTCGGTCTCCTTTTTGGGGTATCAGTTGTCTGCGTCAGGGGTGAAGATGGAGGTAGACTGGGTGTCAGCCGTGCGTAATTGGCAAACACCAACCACTGTGAAGGAGGTGCAGCAGTTTTTGGGGTTTGCGAATTACTACCGGAGGTTTATCCGGGGTTTTGGACAGGTGGCAGCTCCCATCACGTCTCTCTTGAAGGGGGGCCCGGTGCGTCTGCAGTGGTCTGCCGAGGCGGACAGGGCATTTGGGAGGCTGAAGGACCTGTTTACCTCGGCTCCAGTGCTGGCGCATCCGAATCCCTCTTTACCATTTCAGGTAGAGGTGGACGCGTCTGAGGCCGGTATTGGAGCCGTGCTTTCACAACGGTCAGGCGCGCCACCTAAACTCCGCCCCTGTGCCTTCTATTCCAAGAAGCTCAGTCCGGCGGAGCGAAACTATGACGTAGGGGACAGGGAGCTGTTAGCCGTGGTACAGGCCCTAAAGGTGTGGAGGCACTGGCTTGAGGGGGCTCAACACCCTTTCCTCATTTTGACGGACCACCATAACCTGGAGTACATCCGGGCAGCGAGGAGGCTAAACCCTCGGCAGGCTAGATGGAATATGTTCTTGACCCGGTTTACATTTAAGATCATGTACATCCCTGGGTCACAGAACGGTAAGGCAGATGCGCTGTCTCGGCGGTATGACACGGAGGAGAGGTCCGTGGAGCCCACTCCCATACTGCCGGAGTCGTGTCTGGTGGCACCGGTAGTGTGGGAGGTCGATGCTGAGCTCGAGCGGGCGTTACGCACCGACCCTAGTCCACCACAATGCCCGGAGGGTCGGAAGTATGTTCCGCTCGAGGTTCGGGATCGATTGATCTATTGGGCTCACACGTCACCCTCCTCTGGACACCCGGGTATCGGCCAGACAGTGCACTGTCTTAGTGCCAAGTACTGGTGGCCCACGTTGGCAAGGGATGTGAGGGTTTATGTTTCCTCCTGCTCGGTGTGCGCCCAGTGTAAGGCGCCTAGACATCTGCCTAGGGGTAAGTTACTACCCCTGCCCGTTCCACAACGACCATGGTCCCACCTCTCGGTGGATTTCCTTACTGACCTTCCTCCTTCACAGGGGAATACCACTATACTGGTCGTTGTGGACCGGTTTTCTAAGGCCTGTCGTTTGCTCCCCATGCCGGGCCTTCCCACCGCCCTGCAAACTGCCGAAGCCCTATTCACCCATGTGTTCCGGCACTACGGGGTACCCGAGGATATTGTGTCTGATCGGGGTCCCCAATTTACCTCCAGAGTCTGGAGAGCTTTTATGGAGCGGTTGGGGGTCTCGGTGAGCCTCACCTCGGGTTACCACCCGGAGAGTAATGGGCAGGTGGAACGTGTGAACCAGGATGTGGGTAGGTTTCTTAGAACATACTGCCAGGACCGGCCGGAGGAGTGGGCAAGGTACATTCCCTGGGCCGAAATGGCCCAGAATTCCCTACGCCATTCCTCCACTAACCTAACCCCTTTCCAATGTGTGTTAGGGTACCAGCTGGTTCTGGCACCTTGGCAGCAGAGCCAGATCGAGGCTCCTGCGGTGGATGAGTGGGCGCGGCGCTCGGAGGAGACATGGAACGCTGCACACGTCCACCTGCAGCGGGCCCTCCGACGTCATAAGGCGAGCGCCGATCTCCACCGCAGTGAGGGACCGGTGTACGCACCTGGTGATCGAGTCTGGCTCTCTACCAGAAACCTGCCCCTCCGCCTGCCCTGTCGGAAACTGGGTCGGCGGTTTGTAGGGCCATTTAAAGTCCTGGGAAGGTTGAACGAGGTGTGTTATAAATTACAACTACCTGTTGAATATAAAAGTATTAACCCCTCGTTCCATGTGTCCCTTCTCAGGCCGGTGGTAGCTGGCCCACTCCAGGAAAGTGAGATCAGGGAGACTCCTCCGCCCCCATTGGACATCGAGGGGGCACCGGCGTACTCCGTGAGGTCCATCTTGGATTCGAGACGTCGGATGGGGGGTCTCCAGTATCTAGTGGAGTGGGAGGGGTACGGTCCGGAGGAGCGGTGCTGGGTGCCGAGGAGAGACATTTTGGACCCGTCTCTCCTGACGGAATTCCATCGTGGGCACCCGACGCACCCTGCTCCGCGTCCTCCGGGTCGTCCCCGAGGCCGGAGTCGGCGCACGTCTGGAGCCGCGCGTCAAGGGGGGGGTACTGTCACGGTTTCGGCCGAGGCTGCCTCTCTCCCTTGTTCGGGCAGGCTTCGGCGTTCGTTGTCTCCGGAATACTAGCTGCCACCGTTGTATGTTTCATGTTCGTTTGCTTTTGTCTGTTTGTTGTCACACCTGTTCTCGTTTAGCGTAATTAGTGTCCTATAAGTTTCTCGTTGTGTTTGTCTAGTGTTGTGTGTTATTGATTTTGGTCTGTCGTGTGTTGGGCTTATTTTCGCCCTTTCGCTCGGTTGAGCTTTCCTCCACTGCGTTGGAGCGTTACGCACCTGTTAGTGCGCTTTTTGCTTATTCGCCTTTGTGCGTATTTTTGCCTTCGGGCAAGTGTTGTCATTTTTCCTGTTTGGAGATTTACTAAAGTTGTTTGGACTATCCTTCGGTGTTCTGCGTTTGATTCCACCACTACACCCACCTACAGCACGCGTGACACCCAGTGTTTCCCTAACAAGGTCTGATATTAACATGCTGTTAGAATTTACCCAGTGTTTCCCTAAACAGGTCTGATATTAACATACTGTTAGAATGTACCCAGTGTTTCCCTAACCAGGTCTGATATTAACATACTGTTAGAATGTACCCAATGTTTCCCTAACCAGGTCTGATATTAACATGCTATTAGAATGTACCCAGTGTTTCCCTAACCAGGTCTGATATTAACATGCTGTTAGAATTTACCCAGTGTTTCCCTAACCAGGTCTGATAATATAATATATAATATATGCCATTTAGCAGACATTAACATACTGTTAGAATGTACCCAGTGTTTCCCTAACCAGGTCTGATATTAACATGCTGTTAGAATTTACCCAGTGTTTCCCTAAACAGGTCTGATATTAACATACTGTTAGAATGTACCCAGTGTTTCCCTAACCAGGTCTGATATTAACATACTGTTAGAATGTACCCAGTGTTTCCCTAACCAGGTCTGATATTAACATACTGTTAGAATGTACCCAGTGTTTCCCTAACCAGGTCTGATATTAACATGCTGTTAGAATGTACCCAGTGTTTCCCTAACCAGGTCTGATATTAACATGCTATTAGAATGTGCCCAGTGTTTCCCTAACCAGGTCTGATATTAACATGCTATTAGAATGTCCCCAGTGTTTCCCTAACCAGGTCTGATATTAACATGCTGTTAGAATGTACCCAGTGTTTCCGTAAACAGGTCTGATATTAACATACTGTTAGAATGTACCCAGTGTTTCCCTAACCAGGTCTGATATTAACATGCTATTAGAATGTACCCAGTGTTTCCCTAACCAGGTCTGATATTAACATACTGTTAGAATGTACCCAGTGTTTCCCTAACCAGGTCTGATATTAACATACTGTTAGAATGTACCCAGTGTTTCCCTAACCAGGTCTGATATTAACATGCTGTTAGAATGTACCCAGTGTTTCCCTAACCAGGTCTGATATTAACATGCTATTAGAATGTGCCCAGTGTTTCCTTAACCAGGTCTGATATTAACATGCTATTAGAATGTACCCAGTGTTTCCCTAACAAGGTCTGATATTAACATGCTGTTAGAATGTACCCAGTGTTTCCCTAACCAGGTCTGATATTAACATGCTGTTAGAATGTACCCAGTGTTTCCCTAACAAGGTCTGATATTAACATGTTGTTAGAATGTAACCAGTGTTTCCCTAACCAGATCTGATATTAACATGCTGTTAGAATGTACCCAGTGTTTCCCTAACCAGGTCTGATATTAACATGCTGTTAGAATGTACACAGTGTTTCCCTAACCAGGTCTGATATTAACATGCGGTTAGAATGTACCCAGTGTTTCCCTAACCAGGTCTGATATTAACATGCTGTTAGAATGTACCCAGTGTTTCCCTAAACAGGTCTGATATTAACATGCTGTTAGAATGTACCCAGTGTTTCCCTAACCAGGTCTGATATTAACATGCTATTAGAATGTACCCAGTGTTTCCCTAACCAGGTCTGATATTAACATGCTATTAGAATGTACCCAGTGTTTCCCTAACCAGGTCTGATATTAACATGCTGTTAGAATGTACCCAGTGTTTCCCTAAACAGGTCTGATATTAACATGCTGTTAGAATGTACCCAGTGTTTCCCTAACCAGGTCTGATATTAACATGCTGTTAGAATGTACCCAGTGTTTCCCTAACCAGGTCTGATATTAACATGCTATTAGAATGTACCCAGTGTTTCCCTAACCAGGTCTGATATTAACATGCTATTAGAATGTACCCAGTGTTTCCCTAACCAGGTCTGATATTAACATGCTATTAGAATGTACCCAGTGTTTCCCTAACCAGGTCTGATATTAACATACTGTTAGAATGTACCCAGTGTTTCCCTAACCAGGTCTGATATTAACATGCTGTTAGAATGTACCCAGTGTTTCCCTAACCAGGTCTGATATTAACATGCTATTAGAATGTACCCAGTGTTTCCCTAATAAGGTCTGTATGGTGCTGACATACTGTAGCGAACCTGGGCGGAGCATTCCCTGCCTGGGGGTGCTGAACCAACAACCTTGGTCCCAAGGTGTGGAAAGAGACTACAGTTCCCTTTTCTGATGTTTTCAATGTGATCCGTCTTTGCTTTCACCACATATGGGACGACAAACAAGAAAACCTCCACTATCGCCCCTTGTGAATGTTGCTATTCAGGGGTCTAGTAACGTAAGAACCAGCAAAGGTATTGTGTAACCAAAAAGTTGCTCCAATAAATCTGACCCAAAAACAACTACGTACATAAGATGTGTGGCAGCCTTTTGCAGACTACTCCCATAGCTACCAGTATACTGATGGACTGATGAAACATCTCCATCTCTCTCTTTCTCTTTCTCTTTCTCTCTCTCTTGTTCTCTCTCTCTCTCGTTCTCTCTCTCGTTCTCTCTCTCTCGTTCTCTCGTTCTCTCTCTCTCTCGTTCTCTCTCTCGCTCTCTCTGTTTCCCTCGTTTCTCTCATTTCCCTCTCTACTTCTGAATTCATTTCAATGAAATGCTCCCCCTCTCTTCCCCCTCTCCCCCCCCTCTCCCCCCTCTCCCTCTTTCTCCCTCTCTGTCTGTCTTTCTCACACATTAGTGGGTAAATTGCACTATAACATGATGATCAGGGATGTAGAGGCCTTTAGGGAAATTATGCAGGTTCTGCTGATCCTGAATCAGTATTTAATCACTAGTTAATTTGTGTCTACACTAACATGGCCATGTCTCAGTCTTCCTGCTCTTTTCTTCTCCTACACAAACATGTGTGTGAGTGTGTGAATTAGGAAAGTGTGTGTGTGTGTTAGGATAGCGTGTGTGTGTGTGTATTACGACAGTGTATGAGTGTGTGAACTAGGAAAGTGTGTGTGTGTGTTAGGATAGCGTGTGTGTGTGTGTGTATTACGACAGTGTATGAGTGTGTGAATTAGGAAAGTGTGTGTGTGTGTTAGGATAGCGTGTGTGTGTGTGTGTATTACGACAGTGTATGAGTGTGTGAATTAGGAAAGTGTGTGTGTGTGTGTTAGGATAGCGTGTGAGTGTGTGTATTACGACAGTGTATGAGTGTGTGAATTAGGAAAGTGTGTGTGTGTTAGGATAGCGTGTGCGTGTGTGTATTACGACAGTGTATGAGTGTGTGAATTAGGAAAGTGTGTGTGTGTGTTAGGATAGCGTGTGAGTGTGTGTATTACGACAGTGTGTGTGTGTGAATTAGGAAAGTGTGTGTGTGTTACGATAGCATGTGAGTGTGTGTATTACGACAGTGTGTGTGTGTGTGTTTGTGTATTAGGACAGTGTGTGTGGGCAGCTGGCCTTCTCTAACCTCCACCCCCACCCCTCTCAGCCTGAGGACAGAAGGCCACTGGTGAGTTGGCAAATACTGAGTCACACGACAGAACCCAAGAACCCAGACACCCTGCCTCAAACAGACATACTGCCTCAAACAGACATACTGCCTCAAACAGACACACTGCCTCAAACAGACATACTGCCTCAAACAGACATACTGCCTCAAACAGACACACTGCCTCAAACAGACATACTGCCTCAAACAGACATACTGCCTCAAACAGACACACTGACTCAAAGAGACACACAGCCTCAAACAGACACTCTGCCTCAAACAGACACACTGCCTCAAACAGACACACTGCCTCAAACAGACACACTGCCTCAAACAGACACTCTGCCTCAAACAGACACACTGCCTCAAACAGACACACTGCCTCAAACAGCTCCATCCACAGAGGAGAATGGTGGGGGGTGGAGGGTGGGGGTGGTCAGATCATATGTATCTGGATGTGGTGTCATTATTTCCGCTAGCATGCTGCGCTCCACTGGTTTCATCCTAGCTACATGGACAATACCTCTGACTGATAGGAACAGACACTGGATAGAGGGGGAGGGAGGGAGGGAGGGAGGAAGGAAGGAAGGAAGGAAGGAAGGAAGGAAGGAAGGAAAGAAGGAAGGAAGGAAGGAAGGAAGGAAGGAAGGGAGGGAGGGAGGGAGGGAGGGAGGGAGGGAGGGAGGGAGGGAGGGGAAATGGGGTGAGGGGTCTGAGAGGGAGAGAGGAGAAGGAGGTAAAGAAACACACAGGAGGAGGTTAGGGACAGAGAGAAAATAAGGGTCAGGGAGAGGAGGTAATGGAAAGAGTGAGAGGGGGACAGACAGGAAGGGGGCATAGTGAGAGGGGGACAGACAGGAAGGGGGCATAATGAGAGGGGGACAGACAGGAAGGGGGCATAGTGAGAGGGGGACAGACAGGAAGGGGGCATAGAGAGAGGGGGACAGACAGGAAGGGGGCATAATGAGAGGGGGACAGACAGGAAGGGGGCATAGTGAGAGGGGGACAGACAGGAAGGGGGCATAATGAGAGGGGGACAGACAGGAAGGGGGCATAGTGAGAGGGGAACAGACAGGAAGGGGGCATAGTGAGAACAAGGAAGGGTAGAAAAATAAATAGAGGCTTCATAATGAAATAAAGGTTCTGTTAACTGACTGCTATTATCTCATAGAACAAAACGTAATAGATCTCCTGAGCCTGTGTTAACCTCACACCTTATTTTCTGCGTTTATTCCAAAACCCTGTTCCTTCCCCATACATTTTCCCCATAGGGATGGCTGAACGAACCAGAGGTAACTCATTTCCAGATTTTAGGACTACAAGCTGCCGATCTCTATACAGAGAGTCTGAAACAGGTTGACACTTCAAAGACAAAGCAAGATGTGAAGAGAGCAAAAGAGGGTGAGAGCTACAGCAGGAGAGAAGTAGAAATGGGTTAAAGGAGTTAAAGGGGTATATTTAGAGGGATGAGGGTAGAAAGCAAGAGAGAATGAGAAATTCATAGAATTGAATTGAGCCCAGAGACAGAGGAACTGAGAGGGACATAATCTGATAAAGAGAGAGAGAGGGCTGAATAGAGAGAGGGAGAGAGATAAAAAGGGTGGTAAACAGAAGTGAAGAGAGAGAGAGAGAGAGAGAGAGAGAGAGAGAGAGAGAGAGAGAGAGAGAGAGAGAGATAGAGAGAGAGAGATGAAGAAAGGGAAAGAGAGAGGATGTATGAACGCTAGCAACTTCAGATAAAATCACTCTAATTTCCCCCTGCTCTAATATCCCTACCAGCAACACTCCAAGATAGAATAGTGTGTCTAATATCCTGTTAGAAGCTGTACGTATTCTGGCAGAGAGAGCATGTGATCATCTGGGAATCCAATCTCTATTGAACAATGTCTTTCATTTGGCTCAGCATCCCTTACTGCTGATGTATGTCAGAATACTGACGAACACACACACACATGCACAGGAACACACACACAGAGCAACTCTAACAAGCATGTTAAGCATGCAACTGACAGAAAGGTAAACACAAGTGTTGCTGACGGGCAGGTGAGACGTGACTAATAGACTAATAAATAGGCATGTAGCAGGCTGTGCCCATGGTGCTAGAAGCTGTAGGTTTGTATTGACATGCCAGTTAGTCAGTTATTAAGGGAAGTGTTTTTGGCTAAATCCTCCCCACAGCCGCCTGCAATAACCCCCTCACCACCCCACCCCAACCCAACCACACATTTCATTTAGTCCAAAGGAATTATATCGGATGGATTAACCGAAGAGCACTTTATCTCACTCTTCCTCTCTCTCTCTCTCTCTCTCTCTCTCTCTCTCTCTCTCTCTCTCTCTCTCTCTCTCTCTCTCTCTCTCTCTCTCTCTCTCCTCTCTCTCTCTCTCTCTCTCTCTCTCTCTCTCTTTCTCTCTCTCTCTCGTTCCCCTTTAAGTATTAGTGTTCCAGTCACATGCAGGAGTCAGAGGAGTGTGGGTGGATGAGTGACTGTGTGTGTGTGTGTAGATGTGTGTGTGTGTGTGTGTGTGTGTGCACGCATGTGTGTGCGTGTGTGCATGTGTGTGTGTGACATCGAACCTGTGAGCAGACCTCAAGGGCCTTTTCATCAAGAAGTGTTCCTGCACAGTGACACCCCTTTGCATATACACACACACACACACACACACACACACACACACACACACACACACACACACACACACACACACACTCACACACTCACACACACACACACACACACACACACAACACACATCCATGGGTTGGCATACAGTAAGCAGTGTATTTGATGTCTATGCAGTCAATCCCATGACACTGTAGCAGAATAATAATCTGCCTGTGGATGACAGGGCATACTAATCTGGCATCTGGGTAGCTAGCAGGGAAATAGCTGAACCCAACTTCAAAACAACAAATCATACCATCAGATGAATATTTAGGGTGGGGTTTTTATACAGATATGATGTAAAACTAGTCCTGGACTAGAAATGTAGCTCAATGGAACAACACCAGAGCTGTGGTTGATTTCTGTCTGTATACTGGATGTGTGTTACAGTTTTTTACCATCACTTTGGCACTAATTTCAGAACCTTGACGTCATTTTTCCAAACTCTAGACACAAAACTCACAACCAATGATCAAAATGCACATTTTTCAAAACTCTAACACATTTTTCAATTGCTTGGATACAATACACATAAAACTAAGATCATTTGTTCATTTAACAAAAATCACCTGTTCAATATGACACAACTTAACATCAAAGTACTACTATTTCAAAAGGCAATTCACACATTACATTTCAGATGAGTGTCTATTCATTTCATTACAATTATCCAACTATCAATTGATACAACTGCTCAAAATGATAAGTAACTGTTGCATTACTCTTAATGCATAGTTGTATGGAAACAGACAAACAATATTCCATGTTTAGATCATGAAAGTTTCAAGATAACGAGATTCATTGTCACCAGTTAGCGTGGAGCATGAACCAATTAGACTACATTATCTATGGATGTAATATTTAATCATTATTCTTTATCAGACACCGTTTCTATGGTCCCATGTACCACCTTTTCAGACTATTTACAGTATTGACAGTACTGCACTGTATGGATACAGGCCCTTGTAATTGCTTATCCAATTCTGCCAACTCGTTACTGATGATTGAGTTCACTTTGTGGAACGAGTATATAAAGAATTGATTGGGATCCACTTGCAACAACATAGCGATACGTACTGTAACATGGAGCCGGCAGGTTATCCAGGTCACAATAAAGGTCAAGCAGTGGTGGGAGGAAGACGTGTTGGTCAAAGGAATGGCAGGGGACAAGCACCCCTTCTGAGAGGTGGTCGTGGGCCTCGTTTGAGAGGTGTGGGGGAACGTGGTAGAGGACAAGGCCACGGACCAAGACAGCGGCAGCAACAGCAAAGAGTGTCCAATGAAATCCGAGCAATAGTTGTAGACCATGTCATAAATCATGGCATGACAATGACTGAGGCGGCTACAATGATACAACCAAACCTCAGAAGGTCAACCGTGGCCTCAATAATCAGAACTTTCCGCAATGAGAACCGGTAAGTCGTCAGCATGCACTAAACATTATGCTACTCTCAATTGTCAAATGACTGCATACCAATGTGTATCACAGAGTAGGTGATGTGACCAAGTGTCTTCTTACTGTAATGTTCCCTGTAGAATTGAGACTAGGCCAAATAGGGGAGGCAGAGGCAAAATTCTGACTGACCAACAAGAGCAGGCTGTGGTCGATTTGGTTCGGGCCAGAAATGATATTCGCCTTACAGAAAAT